>NC_090192.1:1238246-1360746 GCF_024679245.1 Pseudorasbora parva
CCAAACCGTCGGGACTCACGCCGTGTGTGTTCAGCATGCTGGAGACGTCTGAAACCAGAGCACAGGCAATGTGTGTGTGTGTTAACGCTCCCATCAAACATTATTTTATTTATTTATTTTTTTGACAAAACAGTAGCTACAAGGTAGAGGACCAGATTGGTGAAAACGTACCTATGGCAACGTTTTTACAAACTACAAAATACGTATCAATACGTACATATCGCGACAGTTTCAAGTGAAATGTCCAATGGGTGGCGCTAAAAGCTTATTTTTTCCGGAACAGATGTGCGTGAATCTGACGATACTCTGGGGAACGCCCCCAGCGTTACGTGACTCAAGCATGAATGGAATCTGTCACCAATCTGATTGGTGCTGCGTCATGACGTAGTATGTGACGGCATGTGTGGAAGCTATAAGAGAACGCCGGCACATGGTAAAGATAGCTTTTGCTCTTTAGCGGAGGCGCTCTGTGTCAATTTTGTTTGTCCATTTATTGTTCATCTGTCCCAAAGTAAAAAAAGTGAAAGCAGCAGTGGTAACCAAGCAGTTTAGACGGTGTGTGCATCCATGCCGCTCGCTTCATTACGGGTACGGACACACACCAGCTGTGGAAGTCCAGCCTGTGAGCAAGCTGGACGGACGCTTTTTTAAAAAGCGGGCTCAGCCACCAGGCCGGGGCTTGCCGTTCTTCCCAGACTTGCGCAACGAGTTGTGTAAGTCGTGGGAAAAACCTTATTCAGCGTGATTGGTGCGTCTGAGGCCGGGTATGGGGCGTTGCCCCGTGTCAAGGAGGCACTAGCAAGCTATTTGTCTCCTGAGGCAGCTTCGTCCCTGAAAGCCCCGGTTCTGCCCCATGCAGGGATACCTCATCCCTGGTGGGCAGGGCCTATAAGGCGGCCGGGCACACTGGTAGTTGCCTGCTCACCAAGGCGGTCCTGCAGGCCTACCTAGCGGAGCTCTTAAAAAAGCTCGATGAGGGCAAGGGTCCGTCCCCGGACGATATTGCCGAGCTCAGGAAGGCCACCGACTTGTCTCTCTGTGTCACAAAGGAGACGGCTCATGCTATCGGCCGCTCCATGGCAGGTTTGGTGTACGTGGAGAGGCACCTCTGGTTAAACCTATCAGGGATAAAGGACAGGGAGAAGTCCTTTTTGCCCTGCTGGTCTTGTCGGCGGCTCGGAAAATTCTGTCGTTGAGAGATTCCAGGAGGTGAGGAAACAGTCAGCAGCCTTTCGGCAATATCTCCCTCGCTGCTTAGGGTCTGAGGACAAGGCTGCCTTGAGGGGGTAGCCCCAGCCGTCCAGCCTACCGGCAGGCGCAACCAAAGGGCGATTTGATGGCTGTCCTTCAGGCGAAGAAGGCTTCTGGCAAACGGTCCTAGCTGTGGCAGGACCACTCAGAGCTGGCCCCCTCGAGGGCGGACGACCGAGGTCGCTCTTGCCCTGCAGCTCTGGGGAAACCAATACTGTGCTCCCGCTGTTAACAATGCTTCATGGGAAGGGGATAGAGACTGCAGTTCAGAACTCCACAACCGAAGTTCAGCGGTGTGGTCTCGACCGTGGTCCCCCGGCCCAGAGGCAGGTTATGGAACAGGAAGTATGCTCCCTGCTGGTCAAGGAGGCCATAGAACGTGTTCCTCCGCCAGACAGGGAGTCTGGCTTTTACAGCCGGTACTTCATTGTTCCCAAAAAGGATGGGGGGGTTGTGTACTATAATAGATCTGAGGTACTTGAATCAGTCTCTGAGGAGATTCAGGTTCAAGATGCTCACTATTCCAGCCATCGTGAGTTTGAGGACTGTTTTGTCACAAAAGATCCCAAGGGCGCATATTTCCACATCTCCATCCTCCCTGCCCACAGGAGGTTCCTGAGGTTTTCTTACGGGGGCAAAGCGTACCAGTATCAGGTTCTTCCCTCTAGCCTTCACCAAGTGCATGGATGCAGCGCTTGCCCCTATCAGGCTCCAGGGCATCCATGTACTCAATTACATCAATGACCGGCTTAAATTGGCCAAGTCACTAGAGATGGCAGTTCGGCATCGAGATGTCATTCTGGCCCAATTAAGGTGCTTGGGGCTGAGACTAAACACAAAGAAGAGTGTGTTAACGCCTTCCCAGAGGACCACATTCCTGGGAATTGTGTGGGACTTGACTACGATGTGGGCCCGAATGTCCCCCGCACGTGTCGAGTCCATACAGGCGGAAGTCTCAGCGATGAAGCTAGGCCACAGCCGCACTGTGAAGCAGTTCCAGAGACTGCTGGGTCTCATGGCAGCAGCGTCCAACATGGTTCTGTTCGGCCTGCTATACATGAGAGCCCTCCAGTGGTGGCTGGGTACCCAGGGGTTTTCCCTTTTTGTATGATCAGGGTAACAAACAGATGCCTTCGTTCCCTCGCCATATGGAAAGATCCTTGGTTCCTGTCCCAGGGGCCAGTGTTGGGAGAATCATGTTGCAGGAAGATCCTTTCAACAGACACCTCCCTCACGGGTTGCGGCGGGGTAATGGCAGGCCGGTTTGCGAGAGGTCTGTGGGGGTTCCAGCATTATTCTTGGTAAATCAATTGCCTAGAAATGCTGGCGGCTTACAAAGCTCTGAGGAGCTTTCTCCCGGACCTCCATGGCAACCATGTCCTGATACGATCTGACAATATGTCCGTGGTTTCGTATCTAAATCATCAGGGGGTCTTTGGTGATTTAGTGGAAATCCTGTGGTCCCAGGGGAAACTGTCCGCTGGAAGGGCATCAGCCTTCTCCTAGTAGCACCCCGGTGACCGACCCAAGTTTGGTTCTCCGACATTGTGGCACTCCTAGACGGCCTTCCATGGCAGGTCCCCTTTAAGAGGGATCTGCTGTCTCAGGCAGGGAGCACAATCTTTCACCCCAGGCCCGAGTTGTGGGACCTCTGGGTCTGGCCCTTGAGGGGGCTCAGTACCTAGAGGATGGCTTGTCAGCCGGTGTCGTTGAGACCATTCTCAGCTCTAGGGCTCCTTCCACGAGGAGACTGTACAAGTCTCAGTGGGGCTCGGAGGTTGAAGCCTGCGGCTCATTCCAGGATCCCAGCCTGGGATCTGGCAGTGGTTCTCGAAGGGTGTGCTGAGGCCCCCTTCGAGCCATTGGAGTCGGCTAAGGCGAGAAACCTGACCCTTAAGGTGGCCTTTCTCCTCGCCATCACTTCTCTGAGGAGAGTGGGGGACCTCCAGGCCTTGGCGGTAATGCCAGCTTGCTTGGAGTTTGCCCCTGGCGGGGTGAAGGCTATTTTACACCCCAGGCCGGGCTATGTGTCCAGGGTTCCATCTGTGGGGATGAGGTCGGTGTTTCTTCAGGCTTTTCATCCTCCGCCTCACGCAACGGCAGAGGAGGCTAGACTCTACTTGCTCTGCCCGGTCAGGGAATTGAGAATTTATTGTGAGAGGTCTGCGTGGTGGAGAAAATCAGACCAGCTGTTGGTGTGCTTTGGCTCATCCAAGAAAGGGCTTACTCTACGAGGGGCTTGGCCTCCCCTTTGGCCCTCCTGTCTGGAGCCTCGCTTGTTGAGATTTGCGAGGCGGCAGGTTGGGCCAACCCTCACACCTTTATTAGATTCTACAAGCTGGATCTCCCGGTGACGCCAGGTGCCAGGGTGCTTGCGTCCTAAGTGTGCCTGGGGGGGCCAGCTTCACACTAGGATGGGCGTGATGCGGTGTGGCATAGTGGGTATTCGTTCCCCAGAGTTTCGTCACTCGACGACGCAGTGCGAGTTCCCTCGATAAAGGGAACATCTCGGGTTATGACTATAACCCTTGTTCCCTGAGAGGGAACGAGACACTGCGTCTCGTCGCCACACCTTCTCACATAGAGCGCCCGCTTCATCACAAAGCTATCTTTACCATGTGCTGGCATTCTCTTATAGCTTCCGCACATACCGTCACAGACTACGTCATGACGCAGCACCAATCAGATTGGTGACAGATTCCATTCATGCTTCAGACACCTCGCTGGGGGCATTCCCCAGAGTGTCGTCACTCGACGACCCAGTGCGAGTTCCCTCGATAAAGGGAACAAGGGTTATAGTCATAACCCGAGACGTTTTTTAACGTACACCCACACTTAAACCCTAAACCGACCCGATATTGTTAACAACAGCAAATGTGACAAAAATAAGATTGTATCTGTCAATTTTCATTTTATGTGTCATTTTAGCTTGTATTTTGAACTTGTCTTTTATCATGAATCGTTTTTTATGGGATTCGTTCCTGAGCTTTCAGCATCGCAAGTATAAATCTGTGCCAGCTGAGCTATCGAGCTTAATAGGTCAGAAAATCCAAGCATATGGAGCTGGTTAAGTGGCGCAAACTCCAATGTATTTATTGACAAATCATGGACTATGGTAAAAAATAAAAAATAAATGCTGTTTTACTGCCCCTAGTGTTCATTTCTGTTGGAAACTGCAGTGATATGTACATTTTGGTACGTATTTTGTGGTTTGCAAAAACGGTGCCACAGGTACGATTTGTCAATGAGACCAGCAGTGATACACGTAAAGAAGAGAGAGAAACAAGAACAAAACAAAGCAGTAGTAATCATCATAATAATAACAACAATAATATTCATGATAATAATAGTAATGGTAGCCTACTGGTAACATTGTAAAATTTTTACTAAGTCTCTTATGCTCATCAAGCCTGCATTTACACCGATCAGGCATAACATTATGAACTAATCTTGTGTTGGTCCCCCTGACCCGTCTCTGATAGACTCCAGTAGACCCCTGAAGGTGTGCTGTGGTATCTGGCATCAAGATGTTTCCAGTTTGAGCTCCAGTAGCTCTTCTGTTTGGTCAGACCAAACTTGTTACCTGTACTATACACACACACACACACACACACACACACACACTCACACACTCACAAACGTCTGGATCACTATCTTTGTGGGACTTTCCATAGACGTAATGATTTTTATACTGTACAAACAAACTGTACATTCTATCCCCCTACACTGCCCCTAACCCTACCCATCACACACACACACACACACACACACACACACACACACACACACACACACACACACACACACACACTGCCCCTAAACCTACCCATCACACTCACACACTGCCCCTGCCCCTAAACTTACCCATCACACACACACGCACACATACACACACACAAATGCCCATAACCCTGCCCATCACAGGAAACATTCTGCATTTTTACTTTCTCATAAAAACTCCTCCTGTGTGATTTATAAGCCTTTTGAAAAGTGGGGAACGCTGGCTGCTGATCTCAGGTTTTACTATCCTTATGGGGACATTTGGTCCACACAATGTAAGATAATCAAGGGCACACACACACACACACACACTTCATTGTAAATCATGGCACATCCCTCAGTAGTGTGTGTGTCATATAATCCTTATACTCGTGTCTACACAGGCGCTCACTGGGCGTTTGGAGTCGAGCGTGTTGCAAACAGAAGGCGACTCAATGACTGCTGATCTTCAGAGGAGCGTCCGGAGCAGATGTGTCCGAGGGTGTGCGGCAGCATTCTTACTTTACAAAAGGAACACCTAATTGTATGTTAGAGTGAGTCAGGGCTCTTTACTCACAGGCCCAGAGGGGGTTTGTGGGCGGGGCTTTGGAGGGCGTGGCTTCCTGAGCGACGGCATTAATGAAGGTGTGGCTGATGGTGCTGACGGAGATCCCGAACTCCTCCACCTCCGCTCGCAGACAGTCAAAGAACGCCTGCACCGCATGCTTGGAGGCCGCATCTGAGACACACAATTGAGACAGTTGGAAAAAAAAGTATGGAATATTACAATGTATATTCTAAATGATTTATGGGTGCACATCATTATTGTTTTAAAGGGTTAGTTCAGCCAACAATGAAATGTCTGTCATTAACTCCTCCCCCTAATGTCGCTCCACACCCGTAAGACCTCCGTTCATCTTCACACACAGTTTAAGATATTTTATATTTAGTCCGAGAGCGTATGCAAGTGTATGCACACTATACTGTCCATGTCCAGAAAGGGAATAAAAACATCATCACAGTAGTCCATATGAGACATCAGTGGGTTAATTAGAGTCTCTTGAAGCATCCAAAATACATTTGGGTCCAAAAATAACAAAAACTACGACTTTATTCAGCATTGGCTTCTCTTCCGCGTTTGTGTTCAATCCTCAAATAAAGATTCAAACGGTTATGAGTCAGCGAATCGATTCGTGATTCGGATCGCCAATGTCACGTGATTTCATCAGTTTGACACACGATCCGGAGCAGAATCTCATTGAGCTCATGTTAAAATGCCCAACTTTACAGCAGAAAAAACACATTTACAGTCTGGAACAAATTGTGGTTTTGGTCTTTACGGCTAATTTTACCCTTCATGACGATTGTGAGGGGGTGAATTTTTTTATAACTCATTTGTGTACGTTATATAAAGCCTTAAAGTTCTGCATAATTAAGGGCGTGGCCACTTTGATTGACAGGTGGATTGCTGTTAGTCTGCTGTCTGTTAGTCATCATGTAACCTAAGCTCCGCCCAAATCCCGCCTCTTTACCCATTTTCAGTTATCCGCGGTCAAACCTACGAGTGATGTCCACGTCCGTATGATTCAGATGAAAAAAGCTGATGTGTGTGTGAAGGGACTCTTACAGCAGGTTCGGAAAGGAAGAGCCAGTTTCCCTTGGATGCTGTTGACCAACACAAACTGACCCGTCCGTCGAGTGATCATTAATGGCAGGACTCCTGCAACAAACACAAGCATCTGCACTGTGAAAAATGCTTTTCTTACTTAGTATTTTTGTCTCGTTTCTAGTCAAAATATCAACAACAACAAAATGACATTGACACATTTACTAGACAAGTACAAATTATTTATCTTATTTTAAGCAAAAACTCTCTTCATTTTGAGTAAATTTTTCCCAAAACAAGACAATAACTTTTGCTTGTCTAGTAAATCCTTCTTGTTTTAAGAATTTTTAGATGTTTGGACTAAATTAGTGCACAATTACCATCACACACCTGTAGATAACAGATAGGTGCGTAGGACGAAGGATAACCAGATCCAAAAATCTCAACAAACAAACAAAAGGAAATCCCGCACACATACTTGCAAAAATCAAACACTTTTTATTAGCAACGTTTCTTTTTTCATGACCTTCACCAGGCATATATATAATACTCAAAATCCATGACATTTACAAAGGTAACGACCAATCATGACCAATATCATCTATATATATATATATAAATAAATGCTGGACTAAAAACAACCTAGTTTTGTTTTAACCCAGAAATTGGGTTGTCTTAAGCAACATTTAACCCAACAGCTGGGTTAAAACAACTTAATTGCGGGGTTAAAACAACTCAACCACTGGGTTAAAACAACCCAATTGCGGGGTTAAAACAACTCAACCGCTGGGTTAAAACAACCCAATTGCGGGGTTAAAACAACTCAACCACTGGGTTAAAACAACCCAATTGCGGGGTTAAAACAACTCAACCGCTGGGTTAAAACAACCCAATTGCGGGGTTAAAACAACTCAACCGCTGGGTTAAAACAACCCAATTGCGGGGTTAAAACAACTCAACCGCTGGGTTAAAACAAACCAATTGCAGGGTTAAAACAACTCAACCACTGGGTTAAAACAACCCAATTGCGGGGTTAAAACAACTCAACCGTTTGGTTAAAACAAACCAATTGCTGGGTTAGTCCATTTTCAACCCAGCTTGCACTCTAAAAAATGCTGGGTTGTTTTATCCCAATGTTGGGTTAAATATTTGCTTAAGAAAACCCAATCGGTGGGTTAAAACAACTGCTGGGTTAGTTCATATTTGACCCAACACTGGGTTGTTTTTTACTCCGAATTTTTTTTGAGTGAGTTGTTTTTCACCCAGCATTTTTTAGAGTGTAAGAAGAGCATGTATTGCAGTGTGTTTATCATGATTTGGGCCGCAGCTCTACCTTTGGCCAGCGCGACGGGCCCGAAGTAGTTGACGTCCATGACGGTTCTGTCCATCTCCAGGCTCAGGTTCTGGACCGGTGCTTTGACCTTCATGCTGCTGTTGAATATGAGCACATCCACACAGCCGTAGCACTCGCTGACCTCTGCGACCGCATCCGGAAGGCTCTCCGTATCGCTGAAATCCAGCAGGACCAGCTTGGGTGTGAACGTCTGAAAGAAGGAAACCAGAGTCAAGGAGAAATTAAACTTTTAATAACCTATTAAAACAGAAAACAGTTCACCGCAATTCACAGTATTAATGCTTTTACTGTATTCCTCAAACCTTTTTACAGTTACATACTTTCACCTAAAGGATTATTAGGAACACCTGTTCAGTTTCTCATTAATGCAATTATCTAATCAGCCAATCACATGGCAGTTCTTCAGTGCATTTAGGGGTGTGGTCCTGGTCAAGACAATCTCCTGAACTCCAAACTGAATGTCAGAATGGGAAAGAAAGGTGATTTAAGCCGTTTTGAGCGTGGCATGGTTGTTGGTGCCAGACGGGCCGCTCTGAGTATTTCACAATCTGCTCAGTTACTGGGATTTACACACACAACCATTTCTAGGGTTTACAAAGAATGGTGTGAAAAGGGAAGAGCATCCAGTATGCGGCAGTCCTGTGGGAGAAAATGCCTTGTTGATGCTCGAGGTCAGAGGAGAATGGGCCGACTGATTCAAGCTGATAGAAGAGCAACTTTGACTGAAATAACCACTCGTTACAACCGAGGTATGCAGCAAAGCATTTGTGAAGCCACAACACACACAACCTTGAGGCGGATGGGCTACAACAGCAGAAGACCCCACCGGGGACCACTCATCTCCACTACAAATAGGAAAAAGAGGCGACAATTTGCACAAGATCACCAAAATTGGACAGTTGGAGACTGGAGAAATGTTGCCTGGTCTGATGAGTCTCGATTTCTGTTGAGACGTTCAGATGGTAGAGTCAGAATTTGGCGTAAACAGAATGAGAACATGGATCCATCATGCCTTGTTCCCACTGTGCAGGATGGTGGTGGTGGTGTAATGGTGTGGGGGATGTTTTCTTGGCACACTTTAGGCCCCTTAGTGCCAACTGGGCATCGTTTAAATGCCACGGCCTACCTGAGCATTGTTTCTGACCATGTCCATCCCTTTATGACCACCATGTCCCCATCCTCTGATGGCTACTTCCAGCAGGATAATGCACCATGTCACAAAGCTCCAATCATTTCAGATTGGTTTCTTGAACATGACAATGAGTTGACTGAACTAAAATGGCCGCCACAGTCCCCAGATCTCAACCCAATAGAGCATCTTTGGGATGTAGTGGAACGGGAGCTTCGTGCCCTGGATGTGCATCCCACAAATCTCCATCAACTGCAAGATGCTCTCCTATCAATATGGGCCGACATTTCTGAGGAATGCTTTCAGCAGCTTGTTGATCAATGCCACGGAGAATTAAGGCAGTTCTGGAGGAGAAAGGGTCAAACACAGTATTAGTGTGTGTTCCTAATAATCCTTTACGGGAGTGGATATATACAATATATATATTTTTCTATAAACTTAATATATTTAATTAAACAAAAACACATACTCAGACATATATAATATATATTTGAATTTTAAAAATAAACATATTTTTTTTTTTTTTATCAAACTTAATATAAATAATTTATATTAAAATGTATTTATCAATATTTATCTTAGTTAAACACAATATATACATAATGTATAATATAAATATATAAGTATAAATATAGAAATATAAATGATATTACATTTTTATTAATATTTATATTAATTAAACTATATATTATTTAGATATCAAATTGTCTGCTGTGTACTTTGATCGTATTAGTAGTGAGTGCTTTTAACGATTCGTGTCTTTATTCACTGCAGCCATAATTTAATACGATTTACTTTTTAATAGCATTTAAAAATATATCATTACTCAAGGCACTTCTGATTATGGCAAAATTAATGAACTCAACATGTTGTGATGCAGCCGAGACTCATGGACATTCAGCTGTCAGGAAATCCTGCCATTGTCCATGACAGAGGAAGACACACACACACACACACACACACACACACACACACACACACACACACACACACACACACACACACACACACACACACACACACACACACACTCACACACACACACACACACACACACACACACACACTCACTCACACACACACACACACACACACACACACACACACACACACACACACACACACACACACACACACACTCACTCTGCTGGGGTCTGATCCGCTGCACAGCGACTCGTACAGAGACTCCAGTTTATCCCAGCCGGGCCCGCACAGAACCAGCCTCGCCCCGCCCTGGTGAAACAGCCGAGCACACTCTGGACAGCCAATCAGAGGAGGACACACTGAGCAAACTCAAACCAACACTTACTGCAAATGTGCCGTTCATGTTCAGATGAAATTAAACGGTTAGTTCACCCAAAATTGAAAATTCTGTCATTAATTACTAACCCTAATATCACGACGAGAATAGTTTTTGTGCTCAAAAAAACTAAATAATGCCTTATATAGTGATGGGCCGATTTCAAAACAAAGATTCGAACGGTTGGGTCGATTTGGGTCCAAAAATAACAAAAACGACGACTTTATTCAGCATTGGCTTCTCTTCCACGTTTGTGTTCAATCCTCAAATAAAGATTCAAACGGTTATGAGTCAGCGAATCGATTCATGATTCGGATCGCCAATGTCTCGTGATTTCAGCAGTTTGACACGCGATCCGAATCATGAATCGATTCGCTGATTCATAACCGTTTGAATCTTTATTTGAGGATTGAACACAAACGCGGAAGAGAAGCCAATGCTGAATAAAGTCGTAGTTTTTGTTATTTTTGGACCCAAATGTATTTTGGATGCTTCAAGAGACTCTAATTAACCCACTGATGTCTCATATGGACTACTGTGATGATGTTTTTATTCCCTTTCTGGACATGGACAGTATAGTGTGCATACACTTGCATACGCTCTCGGACTAAATATAAAATATCTTAAACTGTGTGTGAAGATGAGCGGAGGTCTTACGGGTGTGGAGCGACATTAGGGAGAGGAGTTAATGACAGACATTTCATTATTGGGGGAACTAACCCTTATTTCTGCGAACTAGAAAATGAGTGTACGGCCAGTTTAAAACGTGTGTTGTTTAATGAAGTGTTTTAGGTTATAATAGAGCATTAGAGAAGCATTACCACTTCCCATTCCGGACACGGCGTCTGTGATCACCACCACTTTGTTCCGCACCGTGGATTTGGACATGAAGCGCATAATCTCGTTGTAAACGTAGTAAACGCCGGCGAACACCACGATCAGCAGTGGAAGCACCATGACAGACGGGACACCCATCTTCTGAAACACAAGACAAACTACACGGTAAATACAAATATGTAAAAAGTGAGTAACCTGGTTACCTTAAAATTTTGAGTTCATTGAAATTAAAAATTTGAGTAAATACAAAGAACATATTTTTAAAATCAACAACCTTTATTCAAATATTATAAAATGATTTTGTAAGCATATTGGGTAAGTGTGTGTGTTTTATTTGTGATGATGCAGCCAAATTGTGCTATTTTTTATAATTTAGTAAATTTATATGTGGTTCAGATACAATAATATTTTAATAAATATAATAAATAAACCAATTTCCTTCATTATATTAACTAAAAAAATATTTCAATAAAATCAAAATTTTAAGGCACATTACTTACTTTTTTAAGTTAAACCAACAAAGATGTACAGTGTAAGATCCTGCGGTGTGAGAAACACATGCGACACAATGCAGAAAATCCTCTTCTTCCTCAGTCATTTTGTCTTGTTTCCAGTCTAAACATCTAACAATTCTTACATCAAGATGCATTTACTAGATCAGTAAAACAACATACTTTTCTTGTTGTGTTGAAAATAAAATCTAAATGAAGAGAGTTTTTGCTGAAAACAGGCAAAATAATCTGATTTCTGTTTGAGACGGAAACAAGAAACAAGATTTCAATCAGAAATAAGATTATTTTTCTCACCCCATTGGCAGATCATTTTGCCTGTTTTCAGCAAAAACTCTCTTCATTTAGATTTTATTTTAAAGAAAACAAGAAAAAATATCTTATGTCGTTTTGCTGATCTAGTAAATGCATCTTGATTTAAGAGTTTTTAGATATTTTGACTGAAAACAAGAAAAAAATACTAAATAAGAAGAGCATTTTTGCAGTGCAGTATCATCGTTTCAAAAGGCTGCGATTAAACGTATAGTTCACACACACTCTTAAAAAACAACCCAATGGTTGGGTCAAATATGGACTAACCCAGCAATTGGGTTGTTCTAAGCAAATATTTAACCCAACCGCAGGGTTAGAACAACCCAACCGCATGGGTTTTCTGGGTAAAAAAACAACCCAATGTTGGGTCAAATATGGACTAACCCAGCGATTGGGTTGTCTTAAGTAAATATTTAACCCAACCGCAGGGTTAAAACAAACCAACCGCTTGGGTTTTCTGGGTAAAAAAGCAACCCAATGTTGGGTCAAATATGGACTAACCCAGCAATTGGGTTGTTTTAACCCAGCGATTGGGTTGTCTTAAGCAATTATTTAACCCAACCGCTTGGGTTAAAACAACCCAACCACTTGGGTTTTCTGGGTAAAAAACAACCAAATGTTGGGTCAAATATGAACTAACCCTGCAATTGGGTTGTTTTAACCCAGCGATTGGGTTGTCTTAAGCAATTATTTAACCCAACCGCAGGGTTAAAACAACCCAACCGCTTGGGTTTTCTGGGTAAAAAATAACCCAATGTTGGGTCAAATATGGACTAACCCAGCAATTGGGTTGTTTTAACCCAGCGATTGGGTTGTCTTAAGCAATTATTTAACCCAACCGCAGGGTTAAAACAACCCAACCGCTTGGGTTTTCTGGGTAAAAAATAACCCAATGTTGGGTCAAATATGGACTAACCCAGCAATTGGGTTGTTTTAACCCAGCGATTGGGTTGTCTTAAGCAATTATTTAACCCAACCGCAGGGTTAAAACAACCCAACCGCTTGGGTTTTCTGGGTAAAAAATAACCCAATGTTGGGTCAAATATGGACTAACCCAGCAATTGGGTTGTTTTAACCCAGTTTAAAACAACCCAACTGCTCGGTCAAAACAACCCAATAGCTGGGTTAGTCCATATTTGACCCAACATTGGGTTAAAATAATCCAGCATTTTTTCGAGTGCAATCTTCCTCCAGTCATTGTTATTCAGTTCTAAAGCCTGACTTTCCTCCTGTAGAGCTCAAAGGGCCTCGGCCAGCACTGACTTTCAGCCAATCAGCTTCATGTTAAAGTTAAGACACATCAGATTCAGTGATAGTATGATGATTTGAGTACACTATTGAGAAATGAAGTCGATTGCCTTCACTGAACAGTTACCTCTCTGATCATGTATATACCGTAACGTGTGTCACTCTCTCCATAACAGTGGCGCTGAGGACACACTCTATAAATAGCCTCGCTCACACACACAAGCACATATTTGGACATGCATAAAAAGAATAAATGAGCTTCACTGTCGCAGGATTTCACCAGCAAACATTTAATGTTGCATTTTAACACAACATTTCCGTGTCCAACACTGCCGCGCGTCACACACTGATATACAGCGCTGAACTCTCGCAGGCACGCAGGTCAGTGTAATCTGAGTTATTTTCAGTGTACTTACAGTGTGTGTGTGAAGAGTTAATCCAGCCTTCCCTGGAAATGAGTGCAGTTTTGCTGTTAATCAGACTGAGGCTGAGCGTCCTCCTGTCCTTCATACACACGCTGCCGTCTCAGCCGCAACTGGGCTCCTATAATAGACACCGGCTGCTCCTGTGTGTGTGTGTGCTACTGAGGGTGTGTGTGTGCACTACTGAGGGTGTGTGTGTGTGCACTATTGAGGGTGTGTGTGAGCACTACTGAGGGTGTGTGGTGAACACTACTGAGGCTGAGCGTCCTCCTGTCCTTCATACACACGCTGCCGTCTCAGCCGTAACTGGGCTCTTATAATAAACACCGGCTGCTCCTGTGTGTGTGTGCACTACTGAGGGTGTGTGTGTGTGCACTACTGAGGGTGTGTGTGAGCACTACTGAGGGTGTGTGTGAACACTACTGAGGGCGTGTGTGTGTGCACTACTGAGGCTGACCGTCCTCCTGTCCTTCATACACACGCTGCCGTCTCAGCCGGAACTGGGCTCTTATAATAGACATCGGCTGCTCCTGTGTGTGTGTGTGTGTGCGCACTACTGAGGGTGTGTGTGTGCTCTACTGAGGGTGTGTGTGTGCACTACTGAGGGTGTGTGTGTGTGTGTGTGCACTACTGAGGGTGTGTGTGTGCACTACTGAGGGTGTGTGTGTTTGTGCACTACTTAGGGTGTGTGTGTGTGCACTACTGAGGGTGTGTGTGTGTGCACTACTGAGGGTGTGTGTGTGCACTACTGAGGGTGTGTGTGTGTGTGTGTGTGCACTACTGAGGGTGTGTGTGTGTGCACTACTGAGGGTGTGTGTGAACACTACTGAGGGTATGTGTGTGTGCACTACTGAGCGTGTTTGTGAACACTACTGAGGGTATGTGTGTGTGCACTACTGAGGGTGTGTGTGTGTGCACTACTGAGGGTGTGTGTGTGTGTGTGCACTACTGAGGGTGTGTGTGTGTGTGCACTGCTGAGGGTGTGTGTGTGCACTACTGAGGGTGTGTGTGTGCACTACTGAGGGTGTGTGTGTGCACTACTGAGGGTGTGTGTGCACTACTGAGGGTGTGTGTGAATACTACTGAGGGTGTGTGTGTACTACTGAGGGTGTGTGTGTGTGCACTACTGAGGGTGTGTGTGTGCACTATTGAGGGTGTGTGTGTGCACTACTGAGGGTGTGTGTGTGTGCACTACTGAGGGTGTGTGTGTGTGTGTGTGTGTGTGTGTGTGTGTGCGTGCACTACTGAGGGTGAGTGTGTGTGTGCACTACTGAGGGTGTGTGTGCACTACTGAGGGTGTGTGTGAACACTACTGAGGGGGTGTGTGTGCACTACTGAGGGTGTGTGTGAACACTACTGAGGGTGTGTGTGTGTGTGCACTACTGAGGGTGTGTGTGTGCACTACTGAGGGTGTGTGTGTGTGTGTGTGCACTACTGAGGGTGTGTGTGTGCACTACTGAGGGTGTGTGTGTGCACTATTGAGGGTGTGTGTGTGCACTACTGAGGGTGTGTGTGTGTGTGCACTACTGAGGGTGTGTGTGTGTGTGTGTGTGTGTGCACTACTGAGGGTGAGTGTGTGTGTGCACTACTGAGGGTGTGTGTGCACTACTGAGGGTGTGTGTGAACACTACTGAGGGGTGTGTCGGTGCACTACTGAGGGTGTGTGTGAACACTACTGAGGGTGTGTGTGTGTGTGCACTACTGAGGGTGTGTGTGTGTGTGCACTACTGAGGGTGTGTGTGAACACTACTGAGGGTGTGTGCATGTACTACTGAGGGTGTGTGTGTGCGCACTACTGAGGGTGTGTATGTGTGCACTACTGAGGGGGTGTGTGTGCACTACTGAGGGTGTGTGTGCACTACTGAGGGTGTGTGTGCACTTCTGAGGGGGTGTGTGTGCACTACTGAGGGTGTGTGTTGTGCAGTGAGGGTCAAGTCATACACTTATCCAACAAAATATAAGGCTATATAAAATAATTATAATTATAACTGATACAAGTTGAAATTATGATACAAACAGTAGACAGTATGACACAAGTCTAATTATTACATAAAGGTTGATTTAAAAAAAATTAAATGCTCATTTTTAAAATGCATCACATTCGAAAATCCAATTTTTATGACTTGCTAAATCAAATTAAACTATGATATGTCAAAATTATGACAAAAAGTAGAAAGTATGATTTAGAGTTAAGTTAAAATTATGTTTTGCTAAGTTATATTTACAAGATGAAAGGTAAAATTATTAAATAAAAAGCCGAAATAATTATATAAAGTCATACTTTAAAAAAAAAATATATATAATTTATTTATTTATTTTTATTATTTTATTTTATTTCATATTTTTATGTCGTAACTTTTTTTCCCCCTCATAATTTTAATTTATGTCCAAATCCTGACTTTAGCACATGCTGTTGACGAAGCTCCGTTAATGGCCACAGGGTGGATCTCTCGAGATCTCCGCCCGCCTCGGAACCAAACTCTCGCGAGATGAGATGGAATTCCAGCAGCAAATCTGCGAGCTCGCGACCTCCCTCCATTGGGAAAGCTGGAGCGCCGCTGAGGAGAGAGAAAACAGAGCCCGTTAGCCCTGAAAAAACCCGTTAAACGCGGCGTTTATCTGGCCTATGGACCCGTAGCGTTCGAGGGAAGACGTGTCCGGTACCGGAGGAGGTTATAATGCCCGGTTCTCTGAGCAGAGGATGTTTAAAGCTCCGCTAACGATACATGAGCAGCGGGAGAGGCTTCATTAGCGAGCTAACTGACGCTAACTAAACTTCCAGAGACAATTCGCCTTTTGGGATTAAACACCAGGATACACCTACAGTTTCTCCGTGTTTTTCATCACCCCCTAAAAGCTCCGGTTTAATTAGTCCGGTGGAACGCGTGAAATAATCGCTTTGTTTACCGCTTGCACAATTCCAGCATTGATTCGCGCAGAAATGCGATTAGAGAGTCGCTTTGTGAGGCAGGCCATGAACTCCACCGAAGATCTGCTTATATAAACCACACACACACTCACACACCAGCACCGAAAGAAGAGTTCCGATCATGAGAGTCCGGTGATTATTACGGTCTGGGGTTCTGAGACGCGCACGGACCGAGGAAGATGTCGAGTGCGAAGGAAAACACGTGTAGGAAATTTCAAGCGAACATTTTCAACAAAAGCAAATGTCAGAACTGCTTCAAGCCTCGAGAGCTGCATCTGCTGACGGACCAGGATCTGAATCAGGTGTGAACGCGCCTTACACTAACCGGAGTCACTCCGAATCACGTCTGCGGACGGAGCATTAGTAGGGCATACTGCATCACAATTAGGAGATCAAATGGTCACAAAATAGAAATTCATTTGAAGTTATGACGTAATACGAATTGTGATTTAAAATTGAATTATCACATTTGAAAGTTAAAATTATGACATGCCATAATCATAAAACATAAATACATAAAAACATATATTTGTGATGAAAAGTGAAATTATAGTAAAACATGTAATCATCACATTTGAAAGTTAAAATTATGAGTTAAAAAGTCGCAATCATATAATGCTAAGTCATAATCATGAAACAAAAAGCCGAAATTATGATTTGCCTTTTATATTTTTGAGATGAAAAGTGATATTATGATCAGAAGTATCTCATTTGAAAGTTATAATTATGACTTAAAAGTCAATTACAGTGTTAAATGTCGATTATGACAATAAACTTAATGATCACATTGAAAGTGTGGAATGGTTCCAAATGAAATGGGAATTCACAAAAAGATTATCATTATTCTGACAAAACAAGGGGAAATTATGACACCATCACAATTAGGAGATTAAATGGATAAGAACTAGAAATGCACTTGAATTTATGACTTAATTTGAATTGTGGTTAAGTATGTCAAATGATGACATGTTGAAATTATATAATATGAAGTCAAATGGACGAAACAAAATGTCGAAATAATGATTTGATGTTACATTTATGCGATGAAAAGTGTACATTATCATATTTAAAAGTCATAATTATGACATCCAAAATAGACAGTATGACTTGGATGTCATATTTATGACACAAAATTATAATATAAATTATATTTTAAATAAAGTGAAATTATGAAGAAAAAAAGTCAAGTGTTTAATGGTTCCATACGAAATAAGTTCCACGACTTTTAAGACGATTTCTTAACTATGACTTAATCCATTGTAATTTAGTAAATCATAATTTCGACTTTTATCTCAATTATGTCATTTATTATGACAGTCAAAAGTATGACACAATTCTGATATTTTTGTCATAATTTCGCCTTTTTGATCTCATCGTGTAAATTTAGATTCATCTCATAATTTTGACTGACAATTTAGACTTTATTACATATTTTGACTATATCATAATAATGACGACAATTTGTAAAATGATGATATACTACATTATTAAAAGTTGAAATGGTTACGAAATCGAAGTTGAATTTATGAGGACTTTTATCTCATAATTTCAATTTAATTATTCGAAACTGTGGCCTAATCCTAAATGTGATATAGTTAGTCATAATTTCGACTTTTATCTCAATTATCACTCAGTATGTTACTCACAATTACTTTGGTCACCTTTTTGATCTCATAATTATGATGTGTTTATAATTTTGACTTTTGTATAATTAAGACTGTATTTTTCTTATGTGGCAGGACTAGGGTTCCATACACAAGTGAGTTGGTTGGTTCTGAAGAATGTAGTTTGTCCTGATTGATTTCCGTTATCTGACAGCGCTTCATTGATCCGTTTGCAGTGAGCACTAATCCGCCTTGTGCTAAATCAACAGCCTGTTCTGTTTAGAAAGGGTTTGGCCTGTTAACACTAACCAGTGTGCCATGATAGGGATTGAGACATGGCAATATATTCTCCATGTATTATATTTATATCAGTGTTTTCTGTTGTGCTAAGCAGCGTTTGGACGGTTGGAACGTTGTGTTGGCCAATCAGGAGGCAGCACAGGTCCACTCCTGAGTTCTGATTGGTCAAAACCATGTTCCATTCTCGGTACTTCTAGTTTAAATTGGCTTTATTTCCACAACGCTTTAGCACATCGAGACGAAATTTAGTGCACGTCATCACAAGCATAACGTGAGGTCACATGCTGAGTTTCAGCATAGCTCCACCTAGTGGTCAGGAGATTTGATTGATTGACCAATCTCATTGACGAATTTGTTGTCATGATGCCAAACTGACAATTGATAAGTCGGAACCGTTAGCTGTGCTGTATTATATAACCAGCGTTTAAGGTGGATTTTTTTTGAAGGGGCAAATGAAAGAGAATTGTATTTGTCCGACTGGACAGCACTGCAAAAAATGCATTTCTTACTTAATTTAAACAGAAGATTATTTTGCTTACCCCATTGGCAGGGTCCCATAATTTCTAGAATCTAGTTTTAATGCAGATTTTCCCGGAATTTTACATATTTGTAGTGAAATAATAATTAATATCTGCTGCAAATGCGACCGTGTGCCCCTCTGTTCCAAACACATCATGCTATATAGGTAGTTTACATGATAAAAGTAACCTTAAAGTTACGATAAGCACCTAGTTTTAATCATTTAAAGGGACCTTTGAAAACTTTGTTGTGTTTTTGTGTATTTTTATTCTTCACAGCTCTGGATCATAATGGTTATTGTTAAACACTGAACAATTCACTACATGATTTCTTGGTGAAATGTGTTTTTCATGTTAATTTTCAGCTTTAAATGTTTTTCTTAATAGTACTGTATATAAAAGATGATTCTTATGAATTTTTTTTAGTTCTTTAAAAAAAAAATTACTTGAAAGAAAAAGCTAATGGAGCACTTTCATTTTAACTTATATTAACTAATATAATGTATTTTACCGGAAAGTTTAAAGCTAATAGCCATTAATATTTGAAGTGCGTGATGTGCAGTGTTATGTTGCATCATGCAGTATTTGTCCTAAAAAGTGAATGTGATGTTTGTTACCTCAATAAACTTAAGGTCATTCCTATATTTTGTTTTGTTCTATTATATAAAATAATCTAAAATAACAGTACACAGCAAAAAACATGTTGGGAGATTTATCACCACGGGTGTTAAATTTATCACTTTCCGGGTGAACATACAGGTCCGTCTTTGCTAGTGTTAAAACAACACTGACGAAAGTGTTCGTTATACAAACACTGTGTTAGTGTTTCTTTTTAGTCACTCAAGGTGTTGAGAAATGTATTACTCATAAGTGTACATTTAACACTTTATGGTGATTAATCTCACACACCCAGTGTATTTAATGTTTATTTAATGTAAATACTTAAATACTAAAATGGCACTGTGAATGAAATTTAAAACAATTTATATATATTATTTTATTTTTTCCCCCAAAAAATCAAGTGACTACAAATTTATTTGAATATTTATTGAAATTGTAATATATCAATTCCATTACATTTATGTATTTGGCAGACACTTTTATCCAATGCGACTTACACTGCATTCAATACCATTTAAAAAAAAAAAAAAAAAAAAAACATTTTTGTCAGTTCTTGCTTTCGCCAGGAATTGCTACAGTAAAGCCATTGTAGTCACACATACAATTGAATAAAACAATTTCTTGTTATACTCCAATGCTATAACATCTTACCATGATAAATCTCTACTGCGTTTCAAACAAGATTAAACAAAGAAACATTCCTCAAGTAATGTTTTAATTGAAAATACAAAAATTCAACATTGTATATATTAAATCAACCTTAATGTTAAAAAACTGTCTGGTTTGTAATTCATTCTGATAAAAAATACTATTCCTTTATAAATTAATACATTTACATTTGGCAGATGATTTTATCCAAAGAGACTTACATTGCATTCAATGTACGTATTTTTACATTTTGTCAGTTCTTGCTTTCCCAATTCATCGATCCCACGATCTTGGCGTTGATAGCGCTCCTCAAAATGATCCAAACACATAGTATCGTTCCTGTTAAAGAGACACATTTGGTTAAAACAAACACATTAAAAAAATCTAAGATATAAAGTTTCAAACATCTTCAATCAACAAGCAGAGATACTTACATAGCCTGTCTTCCTTTCAGGATCGTTTAGGTTTGTAGAGTAAAAATGCCAAGGGCATACATAGATTGTGGTCTTAAGTGGTTTCCTTCTGCAATAATAAACAATATTCCATGAAACAAAAATCCTCCAAAGCAGAAAGCAAACTAAAAGACTCAAAATAATCAGGTCACTTTGTGTTTTACTTCAGGTTATCTTTATACCAACACATAGCAAGAAAACGTTATATTCAAAACATAAGCACTACTGTTACAGATTTACAATACTACAACTAGAAAAGGCTAGAACTAAGTTGTACAGAAAAAATCGCGCATGGAAGGGCACTAATGCATGTCTGCTGAACTAATACAAAATAAGACGAAAAATGTCAAATAGTATGAGTGTGCAATGTCGTGGAATGTATACGCCAAAACTCATTTCGGCGTGCATATGATACGCACTTTATGGCGTATATATGACACGCTCTCTTGGGTAGGTTTAGGGTAGTGGGGTGGGGGGTTCGTATGTATAATACGCCATAAAATGCGTATCATATGCACGCAAAAAACAGCGTATCATATGCACGCCAAAATGAGTTTTGGCGTATACATTCCACGACATTGCACACTCGTACTCGATCTTGAGTTTCTATATGACTGAAGCAGTTCATGAAGAAAAGCGTGTCCTACGATGTTTTCGACATTTTGGAGCGCTGTACAGAATGGTCGGCGTATGTTATCAAAGTACAACGAGAAGATTGCTAGAACAGAGCATTTCACTCGCAAAATGTTGCAGGCCGATCAGTATGCGCAGCGCCGACAATGATGGACCGTGCTATCCGTGGGTGCTCGGCCAGGGATCGAGCCCCGGCGTCACACAAGAAAAAAAAATTAAGAGCAATTAATTCATTCGATTAACGTCTGCTTTCTCATTTGAATGACATTTCAAAACACCAGAATTAACTCGTAGTTACGGGGTGAAAGATATAAACGGTCTTATAAAGGTTGGAAGCCCTAAAGATACGCTACACTGTTAGAAATTTCTTGTAATTTTACAGGAAATTCCTGGCTAATAGTTGCCGTAAATTTACTGTAAACAGTTTACAGGACTGTTATTGTAAAATGACTACAACAAGGTACTGTATTTAATACAATACAATCATGTAAATTTACTGGTACTTTTACAGGAATTTTCTGTATTTTCACAGGATAAAATACTGTAAATATTACAGCAAAATTTTATATTTACGGCAACTCAGTAGCCAGGAATTTCCTGTAATTTTAGGGATTTCCTGTATTTTCACAGGAGAGAATATTGTAAATATTACAATTAAATGTTGCAACTTGGATAAATGTCCTCTTTCAAACTTCTACAAAGAAAAACAAAACACTTAGTATTTTTTTAATATTTTTTTTTATTTTCTCTTAAAATTTAAGAGAACACAGAGTGCACAATGCACAATCACTCATTTACAACAATCTTTAACATTTAAAATCACTGTCTCTGTACATTGCAACACAAGAGATGCTTTCCATCTGCTATTGCTTTACACGAGTAATATAACAAAAGAGAAAAAAATCAGCAATTTCAAACACATCAAACCAATATTGTGATTAAAGGGTTAGTTCACCCAAAAATGAAAATTATTTAATTAATTACTCACCCTCATGTTGTTGGACACCCGTAACACCTTCGTTTATCTTCAGAACACAAATGAAGATATTTTTGTTGAAAGCTGATGGCTGAGAAAGGCTTCAGATAGGCCTCCA
This sequence comes from Pseudorasbora parva, assembly GCF_024679245.1. Classification (NCBI taxonomy): domain Eukaryota; kingdom Metazoa; phylum Chordata; class Actinopteri; order Cypriniformes; family Gobionidae; genus Pseudorasbora; species Pseudorasbora parva. The sequence goes on from NC_090192.1 coordinate 1,260,773, forward strand.
TTGGCATTCAGTACATTCCCAACCACAAGACCAATAAAGGCACTAAACACATCGATACAAAGTCCATCTCACTATAGTCGTGGTACAATAATTTTACAAGTTATTGTGCGCACAAAAATCGAAATAATGACTTTATCCACCAAGTTATTGACGTGAACTCGACGCATGCGCGAGAATATGACGCAGATCCACCGTTCATGACCCAGAAGAGGAGGAATGCCGCTATGGCCTGAGCTCACAGAGACCTACACGGAAGACAATAACTTGGCAGATTAAGTCATTATTTTGATTCTTTTTTGTGCACAAAAACCATTTTCGTTGCATTGTAAAATTATTGTACAGCCACTGTAGTGAGATGGACTTTGTATCGATGTGTTTAGTGCCTTTATTGGTCTTGTGGTTGGGAATGTACTGAATGCCAATGGAGGCCTATCTGAAGCCTTTCTCAGCCATCAGCTTTCAACAAAAATATCTTCATTTGTGTTCTGAAGATGAACGAAGGTGTTACAGGTGTGCAACGACATGAGGGTGAGTAATTAATGAAATCATTTTCATTTTTGGGTGAACTAACCCTTTAAGTTTATTGACATGTCTCCTATTGTCCTGTAGTGTCCCCTTGCCACTAATGTCCCTTACCCACCAATTCAAAATCCAGCAGTTTTCTCAGAAGAGTGCAAACTGGTGCGTTCAGCCCTCGTTTTTTCTCTGCCTTGCTGCCCGTCTGGGGGTTTATGCCGCAAAAGGCTCTGAAAACAGGGGGGGAAAAAACACACTTATCAGGTAACATTTAAGACTGATATGACATGGTCATAACCATGACATGAGACATTAAAGGGTTAGTTCACCCAGAAATTAAAATTTGATGTTTATCTGCTTACCCCCTAGTGCATCCAACACAGTAGGTGTGTTTGGTTCTTCAGTAGAACACAAATTAAGATTTTTAACTCCAACCGTTGCTGTGTGCCAGTCAAATAATCATGTGAATGGATAAGGCTCTATGAGAGCAAAACACACAAACAAAAATGCTTAGGCAACGTGCACAAAAACCCTGCTGCTCCTGACGACACATTGATTTGTTAAGACACGAACCGATCGGTTTCTGTGAGAAACTCAACAGTATTTATGTAATTTTTTTTACCTCATATCCCGACGAGTCTCATCAAGTTTTCCCATAGGCTATTTCTTCCGTCTGGTAAGGTCAAGATGGTGCGATCATAGATATATATATAGATGCCTCATTAGTGCCGGCACGGATCGGCCGAATGAGGATTCTACATAATATATATCTATGATCACACCAGCTTGACCTCACCAGACGGAAGTAATAGCCTATGGGAAAACTTGATGAGACTCGTTGGGATATGAGGTAAAAAAATAAAATAACATAAATAGTGTTGTGTTTCTCACAGAAACTGATCGGTTTGTGTCTTAAGAAATCAATGTGTCGTCAGGAGCAGCAGGGTTTTTTATGCACATTGTCTAAGGATGTTTTTTTTGTTTGTTTTGCTCTCATAGAATTGTTACCTATTCACCCCATTATAGGACTGGCGCAGCAACGGTTGGAGTTAAAAATCTTCATTTGTGTTCTACTGAAGAAACAAACACACCTACATGTTGGATGCACTGGGCTAAGCAGATAAACATCTAATTTTCATTTTTGGGTGAACTAACCCTTTAAGGCAGGGGGTCCCCAATCTCGGTCCTGGAGGGCCACTGTTCTGCACAGTTTAAATCCAATCCCAATCAAACACACCTGAAACAGCTAATCAATGCCTATAAAATTAAACATGACAGTGCCATGTTTAAACACACCTCTGAATGAATTCAAGTGTGCTTGCGGCTTCTGCTGGATATTGCAAGTTGAAGACATAGTAGGCAGCGAAGACTGCTGCCAATCCATGCAGGAGGTTGCTGTGGGGCCCCATCACACATGCTCCTTCCATGGACATAATCCATGTGTCTGCGCCGCGCAGTATCTCTCCTGAAACCCATTAACAATATAACTAAAAGCTGCACAACACACTATTGCCACCTAACATGAATTCATGTTCAAGTGGAGAAAGACTTACACAGATCCACTTGAACATTATCTCCTTTGACCACCGCACCCTCCATCAACAACTCAAAGACATTTTTTAAAAAAATACAGAATTAACTTCTACAAAATTAGGGAAGATTATACGAAAAAAAAGGAAGAAAAAAAATTATATATATATACGATAATGTTATAAAAAAATGTTCTTGATAAATGTTTTAACAGTTATAAGAAAAGAGCAAATATAAGCTACCTTTATAAACTAACGTTAACTCACTGACAGGAGGCAGACGAGACGATCTTCTCAGAAGTCAAAGCCCGCCATAAAAAATAAAAAAAACCTTTCCACAGACCACCGGACTTTCAGCAAGTGCAAAAAAAATGAGAAGACACCTTTTATAATAACTACACAATTGAAAATATTTTTTCTAAGATGAACGTGCACAGTTCAGTTTAAGATTTGGCACTTTATCGTATTACAAACTGACAGGAGCTAGCCGCTATGTTTGGCAAAACAGCAAAACGGACACAAAATATATTTATACAAATATATACAATAATGTTATAAAATCTGTTCTTGATATATGCTTTAACAGTTATAAGAAAAGAGCAAACATAAGCTACCTTTTTAAACTAACTTACTGACAGGAGGCAGACGAGACGTTCTTCTCAAAGTCAAAGCCCGCTATAAAAAAAACTTTCCAGACCACCGGACTTTCAGCAAGTGCAAAAAAATGAGAAAGACACCTTTTATAATAACTACACAATTGAAAATATTTTTTCTAAGATGAACGTGCACAGTTCAGTTTAAGATTTGGCACTTTATCGTATTACAAACTGACAGGAGCTAGCCGCTATGTTCGGCAAAACAGCAAAACGGACAAAAAATATATTTATACAAATATATACAATAATGTTATAAAATCTGTTCTTGATATATGCTTTAACAGTTATAAGAAAAGAGCAAACATAAGCTACCTTTTTAAACTAACTCACTGACAGGAGGCAGACGAGACGTTCTTCTCAAAGTCAAAGCCCGCTATAAAAAAACTTTCCACAGACCACCGGACTTTCAGCACGTGCAAAAAAAAAAAAAAAAGACACCTTTTATGATTACTACACTTAGAAATAATTTTTCTAAGATGAACGTGCGCAGTTCAGTTTAAGGCACTTTATCGTTAGCTAGATTACAAACAGAATGACAAGAGCTAGCAAGCTATGTTCGGCAAAACAGCGAAACGGACAAAAAAATTAATAAAAAAAAATATATATAGTTATATATATTTATTATAATTAATTAATAATTATATATATACAATAATGTTATAAAATCTGTTCTTGATATATGCTTATAAGAAAAGAGCAAACAGCTACCTTTTTAAACTAACTCACTGACAGGAGGCAGATATGGCAATCTTCTCAGAGGTCAAGCGCGTAATAAAAATCTTTCCACAGCACAGACCACCGTAGATCCAAAGTTTGGATCATTTTACAGACTCGGATCTTTGAATCTCCTTAAGCAAAATTAACGAACTAATCATTTTGAGTTGAATCATGCGAGTTGAGCTAACGTTATAGAGATCTAACGTTACTATAGCTAATGTTACTGAAATATACCAAACGAAAAATTGTGAATATTTCGTACCTGGATGTGGTAACTTTTCCCGGATGGTTTGAGTAAAGACGCCGCTTCACCGCAGTCGGTTCGTGGTGTTTTTTACCGGGAGTGTCAAGTCACTGAGATGTCACTGAAAAATACCAAACGAAACAACCACCACTCACTCATATCACCAGTATTAATATATCCATGGACTTATAAAAATAGATTTCATGTTAACGTTTCATACCTGAGATGTGTTCCTTCCAAAAATGTTTGATTCTGGTGCATTGGCCGCCACAGTGCCGCGCAATTTCAAAATTCAAATAGTAGGAATCCCACAATGCTATGCGGTGGCTGTAAAATAATGCTTTTACAGTGTAGTTACAACAAAATTACAAGACTGTCCATAAATTTCCCATCATGCATTTGCATTTACAATAAAAAAATGAATACAATAAGTTGTTGTAAAATTTACTGTAAAAATTACATCAATTGCTAACAGTGTATGCCAAATGAGAAGAAATAACTATCCAAGTCCAGTGAGTTAAAAAATGACACATAATGTTAATGCTGCTACATTATTACAAAATTAATACAACGAAATTAAGTCACTTACGTAAATCTCGTCCTCCATTAACGAATTTAGTGTGTTAGTGGGGGTTATTCAGTTATGTTAAACTGAATGGCGGATCAAAAGCGCGCTAAATTTAAACTGAGGTAAAAAAAACGCTAAGAGTTAAGTCATCCACATCGGCTACGGTACTCATTATACAAGCCCATTAATAAATCACAAGTTGATAAGATAATAATACTATACTATACCTTGTCCTTGTAACCGTTGTGTGTGCAGGGAAATCCATAAAGATGGAGAGACCGAAGGATGAGCTGGGAAATTTAAAATGCTCTGCACATGCGCAGATGTTGATTGTTAACACCCAAAGGAAACACTGTGCTTTATCACCCAAAGGAAACACTGTGCTTTAACACTAAACAAGTGATAAAGCATATAATATTTGTAAATTAACACCAGATTTTATCACTAGATGCCCAACACCAGGTTTTTATCCCTCAGTAATTTGCTGTGTAAAGCGTAAAAAAAAAATGAATTCCCAAAAAATTAATTGGAAAAAAAGGAATCTGCAAAAATTTTAACGGAAAAAACAGAATTTGGGAAAAAATAAAACGAAAAAACGGAGTTTGCAAAAATTAAAACGGAAAAAATGAAATTTGGGAAAAAATAAAACTATTTTATAGGGCCCTACATTGGCAGATTTTGCTTATTTTAAGCAAACACTTATTTTTTCCCCAAAAATGTACTTGTCTAGTAAATGTTTCTTAATGTAAGAATTTTTCGATATTTTGACTAAAAACAAGACAACAATACTAAGTAAGAAAAGCATTTTTTGCAGTGGATTAAAACGCCAATAACAAAAAATAACAAGCAAATCACCAAAATGGAAGAATAATTGTGCATTAATTTAGTGTAAGTGGCGATAGATAGTGGATATTATAATATAATATATAATGAACTGGTGTTCAAGCACATGAACATGCTTAATGTCGAGCCCTGTAATGGATCGCGGTCGATTTGTTTCCATTTTGCAACTACTCGACGTTGATAGCGCAACATTATCTATTTTCATATAGATCAGCAAAATTACATTTTGGACTTAATTAAGGGTGCTTTCACATCTCTAGTTCGGTTCATTTGGTCCGAACCAAGGGCAAACAATAATACATTGTTGCATTTTTCAGCTTTTTTGGTTCCTTTTCACACCACACTGATTGCTTTGGTCCGAACCAGTTGAAACGAACCAAAACGCAGGCACGTGACAACATCCACATCACTCATTGGCCATGGCGTATTTCTTAAACTGCTTTTCTAATGGTCAGAATTTACGTGTGGGAAAATGCCAACAGAAGAGGCAAAGCCAGCAAACTATAATAACACTATGGAGAGACGACCGCGCGGGCCAGTTTTGTCCCTGGCCATAATCTCCTACACTGTGTGTATTTACCACAGTATGCAAACAAAACATTTCTATAATGAAGCGCGGATGCGACATGAAAACAACATTCTAATGCACTGCAGACGGCGACCGCGCATCGCTCGTCACTTCAAGCGGAGGTGTGCATTAATTATTAACTCTTGACATGCTCATCTTCCGAAAATATTGCCAACGATCTATCAGGTAATAATATCATGCACACAATGTCAGCGCAGCTACGGCAGCTGGTTCAGTCCAAAAATGATCAGTACTTTTGCAGTTGGTTCTGTTGGAGGTCGGATCACGTTCTCACCACAAACAAACCGCTCCAGAGTTCGTTTGAAATCGTACCGAGACCACCTCCTCAAGGAGGTCTCGGTACGCTTGTTTGGTCCGCTTTTGGTGCGCACCCGAGTGCGATTGCTGCTTTCAGACCTGACCAAACGAACCGCACCAAAGAGGGAAACGAACTCTAGTACGATTCAACCGAACTAAATGAGGCAGGTGTGAAAGCACCCTAAATGATATTTCAGCGTCAGCAACTAATGTATCCCATGCTAAATGTATTTCCATATTCACAATATAGCTTCTTAAACGATCTACCACACTTTACCACTGTCCTTTAGCAGTGCTGAATGTTTCTAAGATGTAAGACGGCATTATTTTCAGCAAGAGCGCATTCGAGGAAACTTTAATTGAGCCGAGCGTTTGTGGAGCTGGTCAGGATTACAGCCACTTAATGAGATAAATGGCCATCTTCACATGTTTTTAGATGTGTGTGTGAGATGAACTGACGTTGTAGTTCATTTTACCAATGCAATGTGCAATGTGCAATGTGCCCCCCCCCCCCCATGAAAGTGTTTTGGTTGATTGCATGAAAAACTGACCATATTTCCATATTTAGCTCTTGAAAGAGAACGACGAGGGGAAACGTTTCAGACCGTAAGGGCCTGTGTGTGTGTGTTTTAATTGATCCCATACTTGTAAAGTCCATCAAGTGCTGTCTGCATCCTCCAGCGTGTGTGTGTGTGTGTGTGTGTGTGTGTGTGTGTGTGTGTGTGTGTGTGTTGTGGTTTGAGTGAGATTTACCAGAGTTAACCCGTTCTGTGCCAGATTGATGAGTCATTGTTTTGGATTACATCACTCTCTAATCCCATTAAGATGACCCAGTGGTCATTACAAGCCTTTAGTGCTCTGATAGCTGAGGTTTATTATTTCTTTATCTTTGTTTTGACACCAGTATTGCCAAATGTTCAGATTAGACACTGAACATAGGTTAGACAAAGTATTTTTAAATAAAATGTATGTTCACCCCCAAAGCAGGCAAAGTCCACTCGACCAGAGCTTCAGAAAGTTTGTAAAGAGGTTGTAAAATGAGTCAAGTCTTAAGAAAAAGGTACAATCATCTTTTATTCACATAAACAAACACGCATATGGCAAACCGAAGCTGAAACGTGTGTGATTTGACTGGGAATTGTGGGAAATTATCAGAAGCATTTCAGGGTTTTTCCTGGGTCAGGTCTTTGGTGGTGACACACACACACACACACACACACACACACACACACACACACACACACACACACAGAATAATATATGTGGAGTTTTTTTTTTTTATAATTGCGTTTACATTTTATTGGACGACTACATAATTGAGGCATCTGTAATTGTAATCACGATTACAAATTTGATTAATTGTGCAGCCCTAAAGTTTATTGAAAGTATGGTTTATGGAAAGTCAACGTTTCGTTTTTGTGAGCGCAATTCACACTCAGCGGTAATCAGGGTGGGAAATTAACTTTTTTGCCTACCAGCCACAGTGGCTGGTGGATGCCCAATTTTACCAGCCACTTATATTTTTTACTAGCCACTTTTTCCGGAATTCAAATTTATAAAGAAAGCGCATTAGCATAGTATGGGGTGAATTCGGGTAGATTTGGAAACTTTTTCCCAGTCATTGCAATGGCAGAATCAGAATCACTACACACAAATGTAGCCTTTATCTCAAACTGCCTGTCAAAGTGCAAAATGTCTACAAATTTAACGTCAGTGCAAGAACAAAATGTTTGCAACTTAAACAATATGCTCAAGATTCAGGATTAGTCTAAAGCAGGTTAAAGCGTTTTCATTAGCCAACAGATTTGCACAAAACTTTATATTTTCTAAAGGTTGATAAACAATTCCGAAATTACGCCGTTTCCATTAACCGATGTTGAGACTAAAACTGATTTTTCCGAGCGTTGAAGAAACAGTAAAGTGACTGCAGGATTCTTAATTCTACATGTTTTAAAGGTTCACAGTATAGCAGTTTTTCATTTCTAAGCTATTTAGCAACAGAAAGTGCATAGTTCATTCATTCCCCTGACTGAGTGACTCTGTTTTATATTTAATACTGTAAAGCTGTTTTCTTTAAAGGGGGGGTGAAACACTCAGTTTCAGTCAGTGTCATGTCAATCTTGAGTACCTATAGAGTAGCATTGCATCCTCCATATCTCTTTATTTTTTTTATAATTATATAAGAAAGATGCGCTGTTCCGAGTCTTTCCGAAAAAAGCCGAGCGGGTGGGGGCGTGTCGTGTGAGCGGAGCTAAATAATGACGTGTGCAGCAGCGCGCTGCAGTGAGGAAAGTGATTCGCTCTGTGAGGAAAGTGATTCGCTCTGTGAGGAAAGTGATTCGCTCTGTGAGGAAAGTGATTCGCTCTGTGAGGAAAGTGATTCGCTCTGTGAGGAAAGTGATTCGCTCTGTGAGGAAAGTGAGTCGCTCTGTGAGGAAAGTGAGTCGCTCTGTGAGGAAAGTGAGTCGCTCTGTGAGGAAAGTGAGTCGCTCTGTGAGGAAAGTGATTCGCTCTGTGAGGAAAGTGATTCGCTCTGTGAGGAAAGTGATTCGCTCTGTGAGGAAAGTGAGTCGCTCTGTGAGGAAAGTGAGTCGCTCTGTGAGGAAAGTGATTCGCTCTGTGAGGAAAGTGATTCGCTCTGTGAGGAAAGTGAGTCGCTCTGTGAGGAAAGTGAGTCGCTCTGTGAGGAAAGTGAGTCGCTCTGTGAGGAAAGTGAGTCGCTCTGTGAGGAAAGTGAGTCGCTCTGTGAGGAAAGTGATTCGCTCTGTGAGGAAAGTGATTCGCTCTGTGAGGAAAGTGATTCGCTCTGTGAGGAAAGTGATTCGCTCTGTGAGGAAAGTGATTCGCTCTGTGAGGAAAGTGATTCGCTCTGTGAGGAAAGTGATTCGCTCTGTGAGGAAAGTGATTCGCTCTGTGAGGAAAGTGATTCGCTCTGTGAGGAAAGTGATTCGCTCTGTGAGGAAAGTGATTCGCTCTGTGAGGAAAGTGATTCGCTCTGTGAGGAAAGTGATTCGCTCTGTGAGGAAAGTGATTCGCTCTGTGAGGAAAGTGATTCGCTCTGTGAGGAAAGTGATTCGCTCTGTGAGGAAAGTGATTCGCTCTGTGAGGAAAGTGATTCGCTCTGTGAGGAAAGTGATTCGCTCTGTGAGGAAAGTGATTCGCCCGCCGCGTGAGGAAAGTGAGTCGCCCTGTGAGGAAAGTGATTCGCCCGCCGCGTGAGGAAAGTGAGTCGCCCTGTGAGGAAAGTGAGTCGCTCTGTGAGGAAAGTGAGTCGCTCTGTGAGGAAAGTGATTCGCTCTGTGAGGAAAGTGATTCGCTCAGTGAGGAAAGTGATTCGCCTGCCGCGTGAGGAAAGTGATTCGCTCAGTGAGGAAAGTGATTCGCCCGCCGCGTGAGGAAAGTGAGTCGCTCTGTGAGGAAAGTGATTCGCTCAGTGAGGAAAGTGATTCGCCTGCCGCGTGAGGAAAGTGAGTCGCTCTGTGAGGAAAGTGATTCGCCCGTCGCGTGAGGAAAGTGAGTCGCTCAGTGAGGAAAGTGATTCGCCCGCCGCGTGAGGAAAGTGATTCGCCCGTCGCGTGAAGAAAGTGATTCGCTCAGTGAGGAAAGTGATTCGCCTGCCGCGTGAGGAAAGTGAGTCGCTCTGTGAGGAAAGTGATTCGCCCGCCGCGTGAGGAAAGTGATTCGCCCGTCGCGTGAAGAAAGTGATTCGCTCAGTGAGGAAAGTGATTCGCCTGCCGCGCTCTGTGAGGAAAGTGATTCGCTCTGTGAGGAAAGTGATTCGCTCTGTGAGGAAAGTGATTCGCTCTGTGAGGAAAGTGATTCGCTCTGTGAGGAAAGTGAGTCGCTCTGTGAGGAAAGTGAGTCGCTCTGTGAGGAAAGTGAGTCGCTCTGTGAGGAAAGTGAGTCGCTCTGTGAGGAAAGTGATTCGCTCTGTGAGGAAAGTGATTCGCTCTGTGAGGAAAGTGATTCGCTCTGTGAGGAAAGTGATTCGCTCTGTGAGGAAAGTGAGTCGCTCTGTGAGGAAAGTGATTCGCTCTGTGAGGAAAGTGATTCGCTCTGTGAGGAAAGTGATTCGCTCTGTGAGGAAAGTGAGTCGCTCTGTGAGGAAAGTGAGTCGCTCTGTGAGGAAAGTGAGTCGCTCTGTGAGGAAAGTGATTCGCTCTGTGAGGAAAGTGATTCGCTCTGTGAGGAAAGTGATTCGCTCTGTGAGGAAAGTGATTCGCTCTGTGAGGAAAGTGATTCGCTCTGTGAGGAAAGTGATTCGCTCTGTGAGGAAAGTGATTCGCTCTGTGAGGAAAGTGATTCGCTCTGTGAGGAAAGTGATTCGCTCTGTGAGGAAAGTGATTCGCTCTGTGAGGAAAGTGATTCGCTCTGTGAGGAAAGTGATTCGCTCTGTGAGGAAAGTGATTCGCTCTGTGAGGAAAGTGATTCGCTCTGTGAGGAAAGTGATTCGCTCTGTGAGGAAAGTGATTCGCTCTGTGAGGAAAGTGATTCGCTCTGTGAGGAAAGTGATTCGCTCTGTGAGGAAAGTGATTCGCTCTGTGAGGAAAGTGATTCGCTCTGTGAGGAAAGTGATTCGCCCGCCGCGTGAGGAAAGTGAGTCGCTCTGTGAGGAAAGTGATTCGCTCAGTGAGGAAAGTGATTCGCCTGCCGCGTGAGGAAAGTGATTCGCTCAGTGAGGAAAGTGATTCGCCCGCCGCGTGAGGAAAGTGAGTCGCTCTGTGAGGAAAGTGATTCGCTCAGTGAGGAAAGTGATTCGCCTGCCGCGTGAGGAAAGTGAGTCGCTCTGTGAGGAAAGTGATTCGCCCGTCGCGTGAGGAAAGTGAGTCGCTCAGTGAGGAAAGTGATTCGCCCGCCGCGTGAGGAAAGTGATTCGCCCGTCGCGTGAAGAAAGTGATTCGCTCAGTGAGGAAAGTGATTCGCTCTGTGAGGAAAGTGAGTCGCTCTGTGAGGAAAGTGATTCGCTCTGTGAGGAAAGTGATTCGCTCTGTGAGGAAAGTGATTCGCTCTGTGAGGAAAGTGAGTCTCTCTGTGAGGAAAGTGAGTCGCTCTGTGAGGAAAGTGAGTCGCTCTGTGAGGAAAGTGAGTCGCTCTGTGAGGAAAGTGATTCGCTCTGTGAGGAAAGTGATTCGCTCTGTGAGGAAAGTGATTCGCTCTGTGAGGAAAGTGATTCGCTCTGTGAGGAAAGTGATTCGCTCTGTGAGGAAAGTGATTCGCTCTGTGAGGAAAGTGATTCGCTCTGTGAGGAAAGTGATTCGCTCTGTGAGGAAAGTGATTCGCTCTGTGAGGAAAGTGATTCGCTCTGTGAGGAAAGTGATTCGCTCTGTGAGGAAAGTGATTCGCTCTGTGAGGAAAGTGATTTGCTCTGTGAGGAAAGTGATTCGCTCTGTGAGGAAAGTGATTCGCTCTGTGAGGAAAGTGATTCGCTCTGTGAGGAAAGTGATTCGCTCTGTGAGGAAAGTGATTCGCTCAGTGAGGAAAGTGATTCGCCCGCCGCGTGAGGAAAGTGAGTCGCTCTGTGAGGAAAGTGATTCGCTCAGTGAGGAAAGTGATTCGCCTGCCGCGTGAGGAAAGTGAGTCGCTCTGTGAGGAAAGTGATTCGCCCGTCGCGTGAGGAAAGTGAGTCGCTCAGTGAGGAAAGTGATTCGCCCGCCGCGTGAGGAAAGTGATTCGCCCGTCGCGTGAAGAAAGTGATTCGCTCAGTGAGGAAAGTGATTCGCCTGCCGCGTGAGGAAAGTGAGTCGCTCTGTGAGGAAAGTGAGTCGCTCTGTGAGGAAAGTGATTCGCTCTGTGAGGAAAGTGAGTCGCTCTGTGAGGAAAGTGAGTCGCTCTGTGAGGAAAGTGAGTCGCTCTGTGAGGAAAGTGATTCGCTCTGTGAGGAAAGTGATTCGCTCTGTGAGGAAAGTGATTCGCTCTGTGAGGAAAGTGAGTCGCTCTGTGAGGAAAGTGATTCGCTCTGTGAGGAAAGTGATTCGCTCTGTGAGGAAAGTGAGTCGCTCTGTGAGGAAAGTGAGTCGCTCTGTGAGGAAAGTGAGTCGCTCTGTGAGGAAAGTGAGTCGCTCTGTGAGGAAAGTGATTCGCTCTGTGAGGAAAGTGATTCGCTCTGTGAGGAAAGTGATTCGCTCTGTGAGGAAAGTGATTCGCTCTGTGAGGAAAGTGATTCGCTCTGTGAGGAAAGTGATTCGCTCTGTGAGGAAAGTGATTCGCTCTGTGAGGAAAGTGATTCGCTCTGTGAGGAAAGTGATTCGCTCTGTGAGGAAAGTGATTCGCTCTGTGAGGAAAGTGATTCGCTCTGTGAGGAAAGTGATTCGCTCTGTGAGGAAAGTGATTCGCTCTGTGAGGAAAGTGATTCGCTCTGTGAGGAAAGTGATTCGCTCTGTGAGGAAAGTGATTCGCTCTGTGAGGAAAGTGATTCGCTCTGTGAGGAAAGTGATTCGCTCTGTGAGGAAAGTGATTCGCTCTGTGAGGAAAGTGATTCGCTCTGTGAGGAAAGTGATTCGCTCTGTGAGGAAAGTGATTCGCTCTGTGAGGAAAGTGATTCGCTCTGTGAGGAAAGTGATTCGCTCTGTGAGGAAAGTGATTCGCTCTGTGAGGAAAGTGATTCGCCCGCCGCGTGAGGAAAGTGAGTCGCTCTGTGAGGAAAGTGATTCGCTCAGTGAGGAAAGTGATTCGCCTGCCGCGTGAGGAAAGTGATTCGCTCAGTGAGGAAAGTGATTCGCCCGCCGCGTGAGGAAAGTGAGTCGCTCTGTGAGGAAAGTGATTCGCTCAGTGAGGAAAGTGATTCGCCCGTCGCGTGAAGAAAGTGATTCGCTCAGTGAGGAAAGTGATTCGCCCGTCGCGTGAGGAAAGTGAGTCGCTCTGTGAGGAAAGTGATTCGCTCTGTGAGGAAAGTGATTCGCTCTGTGAGGAAAGTGATTCGCTCTGTGAGGAAAGTGAGTCGCTCTGTGAGGAAAGTGAGTCGCTCTGTGAGGAAAGTGAGTCGCTCTGTGAGGAAAGTGAGTCGCTCTGTGAGGAAAGTGAGTCGCTCTGTGAGGAAAGTGATTCGCTCTGTGAGGAAAGTGATTCGCTCTGTGAGGAAAGTGATTCGCTCTGTGAGGAAAGTGATTCGCTCTGTGAGGAAAGTGATTCGCTCTGTGAGGAAAGTGATTCGCTCTGTGAGGAAAGTGATTCGCTCTGTGAGGAAAGTGATTCGCTCTGTGAGGAAAGTGATTCGCTCTGTGAGGAAAGTGATTCGCTCTGTGAGGAAAGTGATTCGCTCTGTGAGGAAAGTGATTCGCTCTGTGAGGAAAGTGATTCGCTCTGTGAGGAAAGTGATTCGCTCTGTGAGGAAAGTGATTCGCTCTGTGAGGAAAGTGATTCGCTCTGTGAGGAAAGTGATTCGCCCGCCGCGTGAGGAAAGTGAGTCGCTCTGTGAGGAAAGTGAGTCGCTCTGTGAGGAAAGTGATTCGCTCAGTGAGGAAAGTGATTCGCCTGCCGCGTGAGGAAAGTGATTCGCTCAGTGAGGAAAGTGATTCGCCCGCCGCGTGAGGAAAGTGAGTCGCTCTGTGAGGAAAGTGATTCGCTCAGTGAGGAAAGTGATTCGCCTGCCGCGTGAGGAAAGTGAGTCGCTCTGTGAGGAAAGTGATTCGCCCGTCGCGTGAGGAAAGTGAGTCGCTCAGTGAGGAAAGTGATTCGCCCGCCGCGTGAGGAAAGTGATTCGCCCGTCGCGTGAAGAAAGTGATTCGCTCAGTGAGGAAAGTGATTCGCCTGCCGCGTGAGGAAAGTGAGTCGCTCTGTGAGGAAAGTGAGTCGCTCTGTGAGGAAAGTGATTCGCTCTGTGAGGAAAGTGAGTCGCTCTGTGAGGAAAGTGAGTCGCTCTGTGAGGAAAGTGAGTCGCTCTGTGAGGAAAGTGATTCGCTCTGTGAGGAAAGTGATTCGCTCTGTGAGGAAAGTGATTCGCTCTGTGAGGAAAGTGATTCGCTCTGTGAGGAAAGTGATTCGCTCTGTGAGGAAAGTGATTCGCTCTGTGAGGAAAGTGAGTCGCTCTGTGAGGAAAGTGAGTCGCTCTGTGAGGAAAGTGAGTCGCTCTGTGAGGAAAGTGAGTCGCTCTGTGAGGAAAGTGATTCGCTCTGTGAGGAAAGTGATTCGCTCTGTGAGGAAAGTGATTCGCTCTGTGAGGAAAGTGATTCGCTCTGTGAGGAAAGTGAGTCGCTCTGTGAGGAAAGTGATTCGCTCTGTGAGGAAAGTGATTCGCTCTGTGAGGAAAGTGATTCGCTCTGTGAGGAAAGTGAGTCGCTCTGTGAGGAAAGTGAGTCGCTCTGTGAGGAAAGTGAGTCGCTCTGTGAGGAAAGTGATTCGCTCTGTGAGGAAAGTGATTCGCTCTGTGAGGAAAGTGATTCGCTCTGTGAGGAAAGTGATTCGCTCTGTGAGGAAAGTGATTCGCTCTGTGAGGAAAGTGATTCGCTCTGTGAGGAAAGTGATTCGCTCTGTGAGGAAAGTGATTCGCTCTGTGAGGAAAGTGATTCGCTCTGTGAGGAAAGTGATTCGCTCTGTGAGGAAAGTGATTCGCTCTGTGAGGAAAGTGATTCGCTCTGTGAGGAAAGTGATTCGCTCTGTGAGGAAAGTGATTCGCTCTGTGAGGAAAGTGATTCGCTCTGTGAGGAAAGTGATTCGCTCTGTGAGGAAAGTGATTCGCTCTGTGAGGAAAGTGATTCGCTCTGTGAGGAAAGTGATTCGCTCTGTGAGGAAAGTGATTCGCTCTGTGAGGAAAGTGATTCGCCCGCCGCGTGAGGAAAGTGAGTCGCTCTGTGAGGAAAGTGATTCGCTCAGTGAGGAAAGTGATTCGCCTGCCGCGTGAGGAAAGTGATTCGCTCAGTGAGGAAAGTGATTCGCCCGCCGCGTGAGGAAAGTGAGTCGCTCTGTGAGGAAAGTGATTCGCTCAGTGAGGAAAGTGATTCGCCTGCCGCGTGAGGAAAGTGAGTCGCTCTGTGAGGAAAGTGATTCGCCCGTCGCGTGAGGAAAGTGAGTCGCTCAGTGAGGAAAGTGATTCGCCCGCCGCGTGAGGAAAGTGATTCGCCCGTCGCGTGAAGAAAGTGATTCGCTCAGTGAGGAAAGTGATTCGCTCTGTGAGGAAAGTGAGTCGCTCTGTGAGGAAAGTGATTCGCTCTGTGAGGAAAGTGATTCGCTCTGTGAGGAAAGTGATTCGCTCTGTGAGGAAAGTGAGTCTCTCTGTGAGGAAAGTGAGTCGCTCTGTGAGGAAAGTGAGTCGCTCTGTGAGGAAAGTGAGTCGCTCTGTGAGGAAAGTGATTCGCTCTGTGAGGAAAGTGATTCGCTCTGTGAGGAAAGTGATTCGCTCTGTGAGGAAAGTGATTCGCTCTGTGAGGAAAGTGATTCGCTCTGTGAGGAAAGTGATTCGCTCTGTGAGGAAAGTGATTCGCTCTGTGAGGAAAGTGATTCGCTCTGTGAGGAAAGTGATTCGCTCTGTGAGGAAAGTGATTCGCTCTGTGAGGAAAGTGATTCGCTCTGTGAGGAAAGTGATTTGCTCTGTGAGGAAAGTGATTCGCTCTGTGAGGAAAGTGATTCGCTCTGTGAGGAAAGTGATTCGCTCTGTGAGGAAAGTGATTCGCTCTGTGAGGAAAGTGATTCGCTCAGTGAGGAAAGTGATTCGCCCGCCGCGTGAGGAAAGTGAGTCGCTCTGTGAGGAAAGTGATTCGCTCAGTGAGGAAAGTGATTCGCCTGCCGCGTGAGGAAAGTGAGTCGCTCTGTGAGGAAAGTGATTCGCCCGTCGCGTGAGGAAAGTGAGTCGCTCAGTGAGGAAAGTGATTCGCCCGCCGCGTGAGGAAAGTGATTCGCCCGTCGCGTGAAGAAAGTGATTCGCTCAGTGAGGAAAGTGATTCGCCTGCCGCGTGAGGAAAGTGAGTCGCTCTGTGAGGAAAGTGAGTCGCTCTGTGAGGAAAGTGATTCGCTCTGTGAGGAAAGTGAGTCGCTCTGTGAGGAAAGTGAGTCGCTCTGTGAGGAAAGTGAGTCGCTCTGTGAGGAAAGTGATTCGCTCTGTGAGGAAAGTGATTCGCTCTGTGAGGAAAGTGATTCGCTCTGTGAGGAAAGTGAGTCGCTCTGTGAGGAAAGTGATTCGCTCTGTGAGGAAAGTGATTCGCTCTGTGAGGAAAGTGAGTCGCTCTGTGAGGAAAGTGAGTCGCTCTGTGAGGAAAGTGAGTCGCTCTGTGAGGAAAGTGAGTCGCTCTGTGAGGAAAGTGATTCGCTCTGTGAGGAAAGTGATTCGCTCTGTGAGGAAAGTGATTCGCTCTGTGAGGAAAGTGATTCGCTCTGTGAGGAAAGTGATTCGCTCTGTGAGGAAAGTGATTCGCTCTGTGAGGAAAGTGATTCGCTCTGTGAGGAAAGTGATTCGCTCTGTGAGGAAAGTGATTCGCTCTGTGAGGAAAGTGATTCGCTCTGTGAGGAAAGTGATTCGCTCTGTGAGGAAAGTGATTCGCTCTGTGAGGAAAGTGATTCGCTCTGTGAGGAAAGTGATTCGCTCTGTGAGGAAAGTGATTCGCTCTGTGAGGAAAGTGATTCGCTCTGTGAGGAAAGTGATTTGCTCTGTGAGGAAAGTGATTCGCTCTGTGAGGAAAGTGATTCGCTCTGTGAGGAAAGTGATTCGCTCTGTGAGGAAAGTGATTCGCTCTGTGAGGAAAGTGATTCGCTCTGTGAGGAAAGTGATTCGCTCTGTGAGGAAAGTGATTCGCTCTGTGAGGAAAGTGATTCGCTCTGTGAGGAAAGTGATTCGCTCTGTGAGGAAAGTGATTCGCCCGCCGCGTGAGGAAAGTGAGTCGCTCTGTGAGGAAAGTGATTCGCTCAGTGAGGAAAGTGATTCGCCTGCCGCGTGAGGAAAGTGATTCGCTCAGTGAGGAAAGTGATTCGCCCGCCGCGTGAGGAAAGTGAGTCGCTCTGTGAGGAAAGTGATTCGCTCAGTGAGGAAAGTGATTCGCCCGTCGCGTGAAGAAAGTGATTCGCTCAGTGAGGAAAGTGATTCGCCCGTCGCGTGAGGAAAGTGAGTCGCTCTGTGAGGAAAGTGATTCGCTCTGTGAGGAAAGTGATTCGCTCTGTGAGGAAAGTGATTCGCTCTGTGAGGAAAGTGAGTCGCTCTGTGAGGAAAGTGAGTCGCTCTGTGAGGAAAGTGAGTCGCTCTGTGAGGAAAGTGAGTCGCTCTGTGAGGAAAGTGATTCGCTCTGTGAGGAAAGTGATTCGCTCTGTGAGGAAAGTGATTCGCTCTGTGAGGAAAGTGATTCGCTCTGTGAGGAAAGTGATTCGCTCTGTGAGGAAAGTGATTCGCTCTGTGAGGAAAGTGATTCGCTCTGTGAGGAAAGTGATTCGCTCTGTGAGGAAAGTGATTCGCTCTGTGAGGAAAGTGATTCGCTCTGTGAGGAAAGTGATTCGCTCTGTGAGGAAAGTGATTCGCTCTGTGAGGAAAGTGATTCGCTCTGTGAGGAAAGTGATTCGCTCTGTGAGGAAAGTGATTCGCTCTGTGAGGAAAGTGATTCGCTCTGTGAGGAAAGTGATTCGCCCGCCGCGTGAGGAAAGTGAGTCGCTCTGTGAGGAAAGTGAGTCGCTCTGTGAGGAAAGTGATTCGCTCAGTGAGGAAAGTGATTCGCCTGCCGCGTGAGGAAAGTGATTCGCTCAGTGAGGAAAGTGATTCGCCCGCCGCGTGAGGAAAGTGAGTCGCTCTGTGAGGAAAGTGATTCGCTCAGTGAGGAAAGTGATTCGCCTGCCGCGTGAGGAAAGTGAGTCGCTCTGTGAGGAAAGTGATTCGCCCGTCGCGTGAGGAAAGTGAGTCGCTCAGTGAGGAAAGTGATTCGCCCGCCGCGTGAGGAAAGTGATTCGCCCGTCGCGTGAAGAAAGTGATTCGCTCAGTGAGGAAAGTGATTCGCCTGCCGCGTGAGGAAAGTGAGTCGCTCTGTGAGGAAAGTGAGTCGCTCTGTGAGGAAAGTGATTCGCTCTGTGAGGAAAGTGAGTCGCTCTGTGAGGAAAGTGAGTCGCTCTGTGAGGAAAGTGAGTCGCTCTGTGAGGAAAGTGATTCGCTCTGTGAGGAAAGTGATTCGCTCTGTGAGGAAAGTGATTCGCTCTGTGAGGAAAGTGAGTCGCTCTGTGAGGAAAGTGAGTCGCTCTGTGAGGAAAGTGAGTCGCTCTGTGAGGAAAGTGAGTCGCTCTGTGAGGAAAGTGAGTCGCTCTGTGAGGAAAGTGAGTCGCTCTGTGAGGAAAGTGAGTCGCTCTGTGAGGAAAGTGAGTCGCTCTGTGAGGAAAGTGATTCGCTCTGTGAGGAAAGTGATTCGCTCTGTGAGGAAAGTGATTCGCTCTGTGAGGAAAGTGATTCGCTCTGTGAGGAAAGTGATTCGCTCTGTGAGGAAAGTGATTCGCTCTGTGAGGAAAGTGATTCGCTCTGTGAGGAAAGTGATTCGCTCTGTGAGGAAAGTGATTCGCTCTGTGAGGAAAGTGATTCGCTCTGTGAGGAAAGTGATTCGCTCTGTGAGGAAAGTGATTCGCTCTGTGAGGAAAGTGATTCGCTCTGTGAGGAAAGTGATTCGCTCTGTGAGGAAAGTGATTCGCTCTGTGAGGAAAGTGATTCGCTCTGTGAGGAAAGTGATTCGCTCTGTGAGGAAAGTGATTCGCCCGCCGCGTGAGGAAAGTGAGTCGCTCTGTGAGGAAAGTGAGTCGCTCTGTGAGGAAAGTGAGTCGCTCTGTGAGGAAAGTGATTCGCTCTGTGAGGAAAGTGATTCGCTCAGTGAGGAAAGTGATTCGCCTGCCGCGTGAGGAAAGTGATTCGCTCAGTGAGGAAAGTGATTCGCCCGCCGCGTGAGGAAAGTGAGTCGCTCTGTGAGGAAAGTGATTCGCTCAGTGAGGAAAGTGATTCGCCTGCCGCGTGAGGAAAGTGAGTCGCTCTGTGAGGAAAGTGATTCGCCCGTCGCGTGAGGAAAGTGAGTCGCTCAGTGAGGAAAGTGATTCGCCCGCCGCGTGAGGAAAGTGATTCGCCCGTCGCGTGAAGAAAGTGATTCGCTCAGTGAGGAAAGTGATTCGCCTGCCGCGTGAGGAAAGTGAGTCGCTCTGTGAGGAAAGTGATTCGCCCGCCGCGTGAGGAAAGTGATTCGCCCGTCGCGTGAGGAAAGTGATTCGCTCAGTGAGGAAAGTGATTCGCCTGCCGCGTGAGGAAAGTGATTCGCTCAGTGAGGAAAGTGATTCGCCTGCCGCGTGAGGAAAGTGAGTCGCTCTGTGAGGAAAGTGATTCGCCCGTCGCGTGAGGAAAGTGCTAATACAGATCGACCGCCGGCCTATCAGTGGGTAAGTCAGTAGCTACTGGTTATATCACCTGTCCAGCATCCTACAAGCCAGCGCTTTGATGGGCGTAGGCTGTTGCTTTCGCTCTCTCCCTCTCTCTCTCTCACGCTCTTCCGGTAGAATTGTCCGTAAGGCCCATACAAGGAAATTCCGCCCCCATTAACGTCAAAGGGGACGCATGATCTCAAAAAACTTGCCGAAACTTATGACTAACCGGAAGTAGTATTTTTGACAAAGAAATACTCCCATCAAACGTCCACCTTAACTTTTGAAACTTTGTCCATGTTTAGTATGGGATTCCAAGTCTTTAACAGTGTAAAAAGATCAGTATGCATGAAACAGCATTTCACCCCCCCTTTAATGCAGTCTATTGTAAAAAAGTGCCATTTCAAGTAGGCTACTGAACTGCCGAGCTGGTGTATCCATATATATATATATATATATATACAGGGTTTTTCCTACATTGAACATTTTTTGGTGGCCGCCAAAAATGTTTTGTCCCGCCAAAGCCTTATTTGATGAATTATTGTGATTTATAGAATACTAATGCATGTGACTACAGGTCGACCGATAGTGGATTTTACCGATACCGATAGCAAGGTTGGACCTCGTTTGCCGATAACCGATTAATCGACCGATAGTTTTTAAAAAGATACTAGATTAAAATATAATAATAATAATAATAGTAATACATAAAATAATAGGTAAAAAACCAGTGCTGAACTTTATTACAAGAAATTTAAAAAAGTACTGAACCATGAAAATTTTTTAACTTTCATATGTAAATATGAAAAATTAAAATGAGTTCTAACAGAAAAAAAATTCTACAGAAAATAACTAAAACATTAAAATATTACAAATAAATGTTTCTTAAGCTATAACCTAGAAACATGTAGGCCTATGTAAATGTCAGGTAACAGACTGCAAATCCCATTTGTTAACAATGATGTATTTATTTAGCGTACATGAACTAAATGCATTGTAATGTACATTTTACAGCATGTATTAATATTCGATCAATACAATTCTACCTTAATTCTTCATGTTAGTTCATAGTGCATAAAAAAGGTTAACAGATAAAACTAACAGTGAATAATACTTCTACAGCATTTATTAACCTTACTTAATGTTACAAATTGAATACTATTGAATTATATTAAGTGTTATCATTTCATATAAATCCAAACAGTTCGCTTTTTTAGAACACAACGGTTTTCTTATCAAAATAACAACATATGTATTGACGTCTAATGCGTTTATATTTCTGTCGGATGCATGACACAGTTTCTCACATCAAAAAAAGTTTCTCAGTTACATCGTTTTAAATGCCCGTCCTGTCAGCCTCGACGACAAAGTACATATACTGCTGTTCTTCCCCTGCTAAAGCATCTAGTCAACAAATCAATTACTTTATAATGATTTGGCAACATGTACTGAAGTGTTCTGTGTTCATCCCGTTTCTCTGTTGGTCTTTTAAATGCACGTCAGATGTGTCAGCTCTGTGCAGCGTGAGCTGTGAAGCGCGGAGCCTCACGTGTCCTCACGTGTTAATGTAAACAGTGATAGTTTTTCATTTGTCCTCTAGAGGCCGCTCTCGCGCTGTATAACGCCAGCCGACCCTTCTCAGAGCTCTCGTAGGCTACTGTGTAATGACAGCAGCCTCCTCAGCCGCTCCCGCAACAGACGCAAACCAGAAAAACTATCGGTATTGATTTTTGCTGATAACCGATTGTTGACGTCTGGATGTTGAGCAGGCTCTCCGATTGAATGTTTCCCGAGTATTAGATTTTAACTTTGCCTATTTTGCAAACAAAATGACTCTTGTTGATTTCCTTAGTGGCTTCTTTGTAGCTGAAGCCAAAATGAGTCCACACTTCAGCTCTGTTAACCACGGGAGCGGAATAATTCTATCGTCTTGTGAGGATTGCTAATGCTAATGCGTGCATATTCATCTTGCGCTTCTCCGGCTCCGCGTCAGTCCCGTTCTGAGATAACACTGCCATCTAGCGGTTGGGTTGTATATAGTCTGTGGTTTAATTCAAACACAAAGCCACGAATCTTGGATGTAAATAAATAAATATATAAATATCGATACAGCGTTTTTGAGAATCCATGCAGTATCGCCAAACAAAATATCGTGATATTCACGTGTATTGATATTTTCTTACACCCCTAATTGTTAAGGGCCAAAATGTTGATCATTTACCGGAAAGTTTAAAGCTCATAACCATTAATACTTGATGTGCAGTGTTATGTTGCATCATGCAGTATTTGTCCTAAAAAGTAAATGTGATGTTTGTTACCTCAATTTAAGGTCATTCCTATATTTTGTTTAATGTTCTATTATATTAACACTAAAAGCACACTCTTTTTTTGACTAAAATAACAGTAAAGGGTAAAAAAAACTGAATTCCCAAAAATGTAAACCGAAAAAACTGAATCTGCAAAAATTGAAAATTTGAAAAACGGAAAAAACGGAATTTGCAAAAATTAAAACGGAAAAAAACGGAATTTGGGAAAAAACAAAACAGATTTTATAGGGCCCTGCCTTGCTCAACAGGTCGGCCTCAAGGGTTCAGTCCTGCAGTGGTTTCGCTCCTACTTGAACAACAGGAGCTTTTCAGTTATGATCAATGAATTTTCGTCATCCACTGCTCCTCTGTCCTCTGGAGTGCCACAAGGATCCATTCTTGGCCCTGTTCTATTTTCACTTTACATGTTGCCTCTTGGTTCCATTATTGCCAAGCACAATCTGTCTTTCCACCTATATGCAGACGACCTCCAGGTCTATATGCCTGTGCTTCCAAATGATGGCTCAGCTCTAGACTCCTTGCATAGTTGCCTATCTGATATTAAACTATGGCTTTCACAAAACTTTCTTCATCTGAATGAGAGTAAAACGGAATACATTATTTTTGGTTCCTCTATTTTACACCACGATTTATCATCAAGCACAACCCCTCAAGTTAGTGAGGCAATAAAGAATCTGGGGGTGATTTTTGACAGAGATCTGAATTTTAACAAACAAATTAACTCTGTAGTCAAAGCAAGCTTTTTCCAGCTGCGACTTTTAGCCAAAGTAAAGCCTTTTCTGTGCCGCAGTGATCTGGAAAAGGCAATTCATGCTTTTATCAGCTCACGCATTGATTACTGTAACGCACGCTACATTGGCATCACACAGTCTTCACTCCATCGTCTCCAACTGGTAAAGAATGCAGCTGCTCGTCTTCTAACCGGTACATCTAGACCAGGGGTCGCCAACTGGCGGACTCCGGTCCGGATCCGGACCGCGAGATGCATCCATCCGGACCACGAAGCCGTTTGACACACTGAAATAACTAAATGCCAAATGCGATTTAAAATAAATAAATAAATAATCACATTTATATCAGGCAGCTCAGTAGAACCGTTTTTCCTATGTTGCCACGGTTGCGTTGACAGGATCTCACAGCGGACGCACACATTACGAGCGAGCTCAGTTTTGAATCGACTACTGACAGAAGAACTTCATGATGAGTGTATCTCTTGTAGCACAGGGTGAAATCAGTATGTACATGGAGGATTTGAGGGAAATATAATATAAATGTAATACATCGTGCAGCTCTTCTGTCAGAAGTCGATTCAAAACTGAGCTTGCGCGTATGTGAGCGTCCGGTGTGAGATCCTGAGACGCGCCCATGAGCTTCAGTCCGGTGTGCGGCTACGCGCATTGAAGAGACTGAAGAAAACGGCGCGCAAAACAAAGGCTGAATCAGAAATTGGACCCTTAACCCTCATTCACTATTCCCTACGTTTGTCCACTATTACAGTTCACTTGAAGGAGTGAATGAAAACGAGTGCGTGAAGTCGGACAGCTGTTGTGTGTACATCAGCTGTACACTCGATATCGCGGTGCAACATGTGAGTACACTCAAACATGTCCACTGTGGTTTCGGACGCCACTACAAATGGCTGTCCCCTCAAATAATGCCCTATTTAGGGTATAGGGGTGATTTCTGATTCAGCCATACACATTTTAAAGACCCCTTTATCCTAAGCAGTCTGAGGTAAGGGCGCAGAAAATAAATGAGCCAATTTCTCACATGCACTGAAGTTCAGACAATGTAGCTATATTCACTTTTTTATTATTATTATTTTTTTTTTTTTTTTGGAACAAGGAATGTTTATGCTTCCATTCCATCTTTAAGTTCAACTCAGCTCAGCCTTTTGAGAGGTTATTTACGTTTTTCTGGATTTAAAGGAACAGTTGAAATAAAGAGATAAAATATTTTGTGGATTTTTTCATTTTTCCAACACTGGTGGCACCTTATTTTTGCCTGTTTGTGTTTGTGTTTCTGGATGATATTGCAAATGATTTTTTACCAGTGCAATTTGAAGCACAGAGAGAGCAGTGCTGAAGATAGTCTTTACCTAACTAAATGTAGGCTATACATGTGAATGAACATAAAATTATGTTATGAGATTTCTGTTTTGTTTTTTTAACCAGGAGGGTTTGTGTTCATTGATTGTTACTGTTTATCTCAGTTCAGCAGAAAAAGCACTTTAGTTGCTAGTAATGTTGAAATGAATGTATTTTCAGTGCAGATTTAGAGATGAAGGCATTTTTTCATTCATCATATTTTTGTCAGACATGGCTACTGGTTGAATTAGATATTTTGTACCAATGCAAACAGAATAACCTCAAAATTAAATACATTTTTTGAAAAGACATACTTTATCTATATGAGAACATATTATATTTTGTTCAATAAAGACATTTTAATCTACACTAATTTCTTTAGTCTGGCAAAAAGACATCGATTCATGTTTTTAGGTATATAACTGTCCGGACCTCGGCCGGTGAGAAGGTTTTTTTTCTGGACCCCAAGCTATTTTAGTTGAAGACCCCTGATCTAGACACAGCCATATTAGTCCAGTTCTCTGTTCCCTCCACTGGCTCCCGGTTCGGTACCGTGTTGATTTTAAAATTTTAATGTTTGCCTTTAAAGCTCTTAATGGCCTTGCGCCACCTTATTTATCAGAGATTTTAAATGTCCACCGCCCAAACAGAGCCCTCCGGTCGGCTGACCAGATGAGGCTAGTTGTTCCAAGGTCCCGGTGCAAGCAGTGGGGCGATCGTTCATTTGCTTTTGCTGCTCCTAAACTTTGGAGCACTTTACCAGTAGACCTGCGTGTTCTTACAGACCTGGCCCTGTTCAAGTCCAGGTTAAAAACGCATTTATTTAAACTGGCTTTTAACACACAGCAGCACTGTGGCACTTTGAATTTTATTTTTGTATTTTGTGTAACTGTTCCTTTGGTTATTGCTTCATGTATTAATATATTATTTATTGTAGATGTTTTTCTGTTTTAAATGTAAAGCACCTTGGTCCTCCTTTTGGTTGTTGGAAGGTGCTATACAAATAAAGTTTGATTGATTGATTGATAATTGATGCACATGGGGAGCGAAGGCTCCACACTAGTTAGTTACCTACCTGATCTGTTCCTCTATATATCTCGCAGAGGAAGTTTAATGTTACGGCACACGTTGATGTCTGAGCCAAACGGTTCCTCTGAGGAAATGTTGGCAGCACACAGTCTTTGACTTACTCTGGGGGGTAAAATGCTTTTAAAATACTGTAATTTTCACTGGCTTCTTTATTAAAGTATACTCTCGACTACTCTCAAGCGAGCTCTGTGGAATTGACTCCATTGATGGCGGCAGGATCTGTTTTTCCTTTGAAATCCTCCCATGGCAAACTGTGGTAGACAAACTCTGTTATATTTCAACTGTCAATCACAAGTAATTGCATTATATTATAACCATATTAAACCATAAAGCTTCAGGAATGTGTTTCAGAAGCTTTATATTCCTTAATATAGCATAAAGGTGGATGTTATCAATATTGCGGTGTCGTGTAACACTTCCTCAAGATTACATTTTCATACCATTTCCGTGCACTGCGCCACTAAGGCCAAAGATGACAAGTCCACCTGAGATCTGGAGCCAAATTACAGGCGTGTAAAGATGACTTTAGAAAGACGGCAGCATCATTATTTTATTCTCACACAGAGATTGGTGGATCTATTAGTGAAATCTGTTGACTTTATCAATCTGTGATGCATTATATGCCAACGGTGAGCGCTCAAACATGGGACATAAGCACTTCTTGTGTTTCTTTGTCTCAAGTTTGCATGTCTGTAACTCCAGAAGTATTAAAGATATCTTAATATCCTTTTAGATTCTGGTTCTTAACAAACTTTTCTTTGGGTGTTTTAGTTTTAAAGGCCCTTGATGGTTTAGTTCCAGAGATATGGAGATCTCAATGTGGCTCCATGAGTAAAATGGTCAATTTAACACATTTTCAGTGGTGGAAAACCAAATGTGGGTTACTTTGCACACAGCTGATACTTATTATATTTAAAGAGGAATAACTCAAGAACAAATAATGTTCGAGTTTGAAATGTATCTTGTGTTTTTCTATCAGCTTAGTTGCATAGAACATTCCTGTCTAAGTGCCATACATGTCTCTCTTTCCAAAGTTTGCGTGCCTGTAACTCAAGAAGTATTCAAGATATCTTAAAAGATTCTCATTCTCAATAAACTTCTTAATAAACTTAATAACGTTTTTTTTAAGGCCCAGTCACAGATATGGAGATCTCAAAGCAGCTCCATGTTCAAATTGTTTAAATCAAGATCTCCATATCTCTGGGACTAAACCATCAAGGGCCTTTAAAACTAAAACACCCAAAGAAAAGTTTGTTAAGAACCAGAATCTAAAAGGATATTAAGATATCTTTAATACTTCTGGAGTTACAGACATGCAAACTTGAGACAACGAAACACAAGAAGTGCTTATGTCCCATGTTTGAGCGCTCACCGTTGGCATATAACGCATCACAGATTGATAAAGTCAACAGATTTCACTAATAGATCCACCAATCTCTGTGTGAGAATAAAATAATGATGCTGCCATCTTCCTAAAGTCATCTTTACACGCCTGTAATTTGGCTCCAGGTCTCAGGTGGACACTTGTCATCTTGACCCTCCTCTATAAAACAGAGATTACTCAGTCAATACACATCTGAGACTTTTCATATTCTGGCTTTCATCACTTTTTATGTTTGTCTTTGTACAGGGAAAATATGAATTTAATCAAACGGTTGAGTTGACATGGAATGACCCATTCGGCTTTTTTGTTTAGCTTGAATCAGAAAATGCTATAATGTCAATCCAGCTGGATTTACACATTTGGTCAATGTCCAGCCCACATGTTAAAGGGCTCGACATTAAAGCTTGTCTGGGACAAGTGGATTTCTTGAAGTGAAAGAGAATTTTGCTTGCCCGACGGACAAGAGACAAAAAATAACTAACGAATCACCAAAATGCAAGAATGCTTCTGCATTAATTTAGTGTAAGTGGCGATTGGTAGTGGATATGGATAATATATAATGTAGGGGTGTAAGAAAATATCGATACACGTGAATATCGCGATATTATGTTTGGCGATATTGTATCGATTCTCAAAAACGCTGTATCGATATTTATATATTTATTTATTTACATCCAAGATTCGTGGCTTTGTGTTCGGTTTAAACCACTGACTGTATAACACCCAACCGCTAGATGGCAGCGTTATCTCAGAACGTATAACGGACGCGGAGCCGGAGAAGCGCAAGGTGAAAGTGCGTGCGCGCATCACTAGTGTTTACATTAGCAAACCCAGCTCTCAAGACGATAGCATTATTCCGCTCCTGCAGTACACAGAGCTGAAGTGTGGACTCATGTTGGCTTCAGCTATAAAGAAGCCACTAAGGAAATCGACAAGAATCATTTTGTTTGCAAAATAGGCAAAGTTATAATCTAATACTCGGGAAACACATTGAAACAGAGAGCTCGCTTACCATCCTGACGTCACCCGCGCTGCTGAAAAGCGTTTCGATAGAATGTCCTGCACGCTTTCCTCTCAGTAACAAAATAAACACACACCAAAACTGACAGCGGTGGCAGCAGAACGAAAGATAATAGCGATGTGGATATGATGACCAGCTCTGCAGCTCAGTAACGTTACTTGAAATAGCACTTTATACAACAGACTGCTTTATAGAAAACAGCTTTAGGCCCCGATCACAGAACGCGTTTTTCAGGTTCGAAAACGCGAGGCGCACTGCACTCCCTTTTTTGGTCGGCGTTTTTTCATTCAAAAATGAGCAGTGCGCTTTAGGGTGCGTTCACACTTGTAGTTCGGTTCGTTTGGTTCGTTTGGTCCGGACCAAAAAACAAAAACAAACATAATAGTCCTGGTCCGCTTAGCGTTCACACGGGCATTTTTAACAGCGAACCTAAAGTTACCGAACCAAAGGCACAGGGAGACGCTCACAACCTGATTGGTCGGCTTATATGACGTAGGAGCTTGCTTACCGAACATTCAGAACAATGCTGTGTGCGGATTACACGCGCGGGCATTTTATGCGTGTACATGGTATTATTTTTTACCAGAGAACTCATGAAGAGCTCATGAAATGTTCAAAACATTCAAAACAACGCTGTGTGCTGGATTAAACGCGATCATTTTATGCGTGTAACACATTTGGCATTATTTCTTACCTGAGAACTCATCAAGAGCTCATGAAATGTTCAAAACAACGCTGTGTGCCGGATTAAACGCGATCATTTTATGCGTGTACATGTGGCATTATTTTTACCCGCTGAGAACTCATGAAGAGCTCATAAAATGTTCAAAACATTCAAAACAGCAGCAGGATTCCCTCCGTTGTGCAGAACAGAGACGGCCGCTGTCGTCTGCACCTGCTAATAATGGGCAACACAGGAACTTTGATGAGAAGAGCCAGGTTTGCTTTTTGTGTGTTTTAGCATTTTCGAAACATGCTCGTCTGACCAAATATTGATTAGGCACTTCCTCGTTGCTCCACGTTTGCCCTCTAATGTTAAAGTTACTCATTTTGGATACACCGATCTTTCCGCGTCGTCAAATCAGCTGCATTATGCGTCGCATTTTGTGACATTACGTCCGGTTTTTGGTCCGTTTACATGTCTTTGGTCCGTGTTGCGTTCATATATCAATCGAACTGCACCAGAGTTCGTTTGGAAGCGGACCGAGACCCGTCTTTATAGCGCTCTCGGTCCGCTTGTTTGGTGCGCACCAGGGTTCAGATGGCAGCGTTCACATATGTTCAAATGAACCGCACTAACCGAGCAATCGCACCAGGGTTCGTTTTAATCCAACCAAACATGACAAGTGTGAACGCACCCTTAATGTTTCTAGGCAAACCCCGAATCACCTGCACTACTGTCAGTCAAATCAATGTCACGGTCAACACAACGGAAGGCCCGCCGCTTCATTCATTCGATTGGACAACAGAACATAAGCGCGATGATGTTGCGCGCTTTTCCGCTCAGAGTGGACTTTTTTTCAACCTTATGCGCTCGGAGCGCTCCTTCAAAAACGCGAGGTGCCCAGGGCGCATAAGCAGCGCGCATAACGCTCTCTGCCAAACGAAATCCATTCAAAAAAGGCGCCTCGCTGCAAAAACGCGTTCTGTGTGATCGGGGCTACTGTGTTAAATATAAAACAAACAGTCATTCAGTCATGGAATGGACTGCACTTTCTGTTGTTAAATAGCCACTGCTATACTGTGAACCTTTAAAACATATACACAAAGAATCCTGCAGTCACTTTACATTTCCCTCAACTTAGATTGCACATTGCATATGATTAGTGATATAAATTATACTGTATTAATTAAATAAAATACTTTGTCTCGTGTTTTAGGCTTATGGTTGTGTTCTTTATTCTTTTAAATTATAAAAAACAAAAACACACGAAAAAGAAATATCACAATATATTGCCTCTCTTACAATATCGCAATACATTGCAATATATCGTATCGTAACCACTGTATCGTGATACGCATTGTATCGCCGGAGTCTTGGCAATACATAGCCCTAATGTAATGTAACGAACTGACGGTAACAACACGCTGTTGACGCCCGCACATCTCGACGAGAAATCACAACATGAGTGCCGCTCACACTGAGAAACTGAGCTAAACATTCAACATGTGAAGTTTATATATTTATAAGCAAATGATACAGTTAAACAGCATCACACAACCAAGAGTGTGTTTTCCTGAATATCATCACGACTGAACATGACACTGATTTCCTATGACAGCTCCATAAACTATTAATTAACATTTAGTCACTTACATTTTAGATGCGATATTGACTGTTTTTGTTCTATTTCAGCAGCGAAAATTGTTCCAAACAGCAGAACTATAACGCTTCTCATGTGTTACTGAATGATTCAGTGTTTGAATCAAAGATTCAATGACCTGTTTGTAAATGAATGCCTCATTCTTCAATGAATCAGTCGTTTGAATGAATCGTTTGAATTAATGACTCCCTTATTAAGACCTGCTGCTCCCTACTGGTGGTTTAGTTTCATACTCTTTTTACCATTTGTTTAGTTTATTCAAAAATACAAATCTTTAACATTATTTAATGCAGTTGTATTTTTCCATGTAAATGATTTCATTTGATTGGTAACAGCCCTATAGTGTCTTATTTTAATTTAATGTATAGATCAAATTTAAGAATATAACAGGAAACCAGAAGCAAAGCTTATATTTTATTAATAAGATTAGGGGGGAAATGCCCTTTATAAAAGTTAAAATATCACAAATATGCAGATTTAAAATATGTTAAACCTGATTGAACACTGGTGAGAATATCGCTTTAGAATAAGTTATGTTTACAACACACACACGGACGCACAAATCTAACTTTTTTCCAGACCAGCACATTTTTTATTTGGACAAGTGACTGACCGATTTACTTATCCGAAGGACAAGCTCTTGAACATGCTTAATGTCCAGCCCATATGTTAAAAATGGAAAGTTGCATCAAGTAGCTGGAAGCGTCCCAGTGTGATTCTCATGGAGCGGGAGGGACGAGGGCTTGTGAAAGGAAGTGCGTGTTGGGAAAATGGAGCAGAATATCCCAAAGGTCGCTCCTACTTCTGAAGCTGCGGTTCGGCCCGGGGTGGGTTTTGGGGATGTTTGTGAAGAAAGAGTTCACAAGAAGAAGTTCAGGCCGAGTTCGTCCAAGGCTGAGGGGGAGGCTGGGATAAAGTGTCCCGCCGGGAGCGGCTGAAACCTGGGAGGAAATTGGAAGTTTAGCGTGATGCGGCCGGTCGGGCGTTGGGTTAGGCGTGAAGCTGCAGAGAGGAAGTGGCCCTTCAATGTGTGGAGGAAAACACACGGGTGTGCCGCGCTCTCCGCTCACATGCTGGAGCCACAGCTGTGCTTTGTTTTGCTTCCAATCCCCCAACTCCTCCAAAGAGGAAAGGGCTACATTTGTTCCCCTCACTGCAAAAAATGCTCTTCTTACTTCGTAATTTTGTCTCGTTTGTAGTCTGAAAAATCTTACATCAAGATGCATTTACTATGCAAGTAAAACGACATACGATACTTTTCCTTTTTATTTTATTTTTATTCTGTTTTCTGAGGTCAACTAATGACGTTGGTGTGGTTTTTACATTCAAAAACATCATAACTAGGGCTGGGATAAACAATTATTATTTTTAACGATTAATCTAGCGATTATTTTTCGATGGATCGATTAATCTAACGATTAATTTTTCCTGTCCGATTCGGATTCGATTGCCGATTATCTCCCCATTAATTGCCTAATAGCAATTTATACATGTTGATTTAATTATCTGAATGAAAAAACGAATTCCTTAACATTGCAATATATGTTTATTGCTCTTAAAATTCCAAAGTAAGACTATACAAGAGCAATGCATTCAATAAAACAGTGAAAACATAAAGTAGGCCACACACACACACACACACACACACACACACACACACACACACACACACACACACAAGCAAATAAATAAGTATTAACCTACAACAAAGAAACATATTATACGATTTTTCTATGTATGCAACTCAGCCTATAGGCTATGCCCATCGATTAAATATCAACAAGTTGTTTAATCAAATCCGGGGACACACTGCAAGCGTGAGCGTCTCGGCTGCGTGGCGTGTCCGTTTTTGTTTCGGCTCCCATGTTAACAGGTTGGAGTCTGCACACTGCCTGTGACGCGCGGAAAACGCGTGCATGCTAGAAATAGAAGAGCGCCTATTTTTCACGCGTGTTGGGAGCGTCTCCAGGCAAAATAGAATAGGAAAAGATGTTTATATATAATTTTGACACGAATACATATTATTAAATTACATTTTCATGTTTGAAAGTCTGTAGGTTTACATAAATGCAGATATAGGCCTAATTGTAATAATAAAAAACGTCAATTATCGATTTAGAAATATTAAACCTGTCAATACAGAACGAAATATTCTGTAGCCTATTTTGCCGTCAATACCATAGATTAGAGCTGCAACTAACGGTTATTTTTTTCTGTCGACTAATCTAACGATTATTTTTTTACCCTTTGAAATTTGTAAAAATTCTGTGGCACCCCCTCACATAAGTTACGCTAGAGGTGTAACAGTACAGACTGCTCACGGTTCGCTTTGTATCACGGTTTTAGGTTCACGTTTCAGTACAGTTCGGTATTTGCTATGTTCAGGGGAAAAAGGACTACTGTCAAATGAGAATAAAGAAAATAAGAACAGATAACTTAAATAGAAGCAGCAGCACAAATAAATACTATTGAGCAAAGATGAGAACAAAATAAACAATGCTTTTCAGGATTTTCAGGTAGGTCTAACATTAGTTTTTAGGTAGAGAAATGGAATGAAGTAATCAAAAGTAAAATAACCACACATTTAACTGTTTAAAATTAAAAAAAATAATCCTTATTAAACTTACAAAAGCTATTCAGTCAGGAGCAGTGAGTGATGTCTTTATCTTTTGTTTGACATTAAACAGACAGCAGTGAAGGCTACTGCCCCTTTAAGACCCACGGATAGTCGTTGTATTTTCTGTATAAAGTTCACTTAAGGCACAGAGTATGCTATGACATTTTGACATACTTTTTGTGAGTTTGTCCGTTTAAGCACAGGATTTGAAAGATAACTCAATATTTGCGTGCTTTGGGACGAGTGCACAGAGACAGATCTTCTCATTCGAGTCTCCTGGCTACACGGGGGTGATGACGGTGAAAATGACTGCTCATATTCGGACGTACAGCAGCACTCGCATGCGTTTTATAAAGTTTACAAAGAGAGACCATTTTGCCCACGTTTTTCTTTTATTATCACTGTTGTTGTAGTAGTGCATACCTGAGGAATCAGCACGTGTATCCATCGACAGAAACATGCATAGGCTACAGCATTATTTTCAAGTTACAACCCATATTAAAGATGCGTCTTCAGATGCGAGATGAACCGAAGTATAAGTGCGTCCCCGCAACTTTTGCTCGGGATCCCGGTTGGGAAACACTGGTCTGTATTGATTGACACCGCGCTGGTTTGTTTAGAATTATATGAGCGCCGTGACCGCGCGCTGCCGCGTGATGAAGGCGTGTCGCAACTCTGTTATTCAACTGCTCTGGTTTTAAAAGCTGTAATATAAATGCGCCAAAATGCAATAAAACTTGTTTTACGGTCGAATGCAACGCGTGTGTGTGAGTGAGTAAGAGACGCGCAAAAGGGCGGAGAGAGAACTTAAGGAAATTCTCTAAACGAATATGCGTGCGTCTTTTAAATAGCGTAAAAATGAATGAATGACGAATGTGGCGGCCGTTATTGATTATGTGGCAGTCCGCCACAAATTAGTCTATGTGTGGGAAACACTGTTTGGCCTCTGTTTAAAGTATTCCCATACTTTTGATATTCGCGGTCTTGGTTTTTGTGATAGAACCAGGAGCAGAAGCCAACATTACGCGAGATGAACGTCTGACACGACTATGTGGCTACTGCCGACGTTGTCTTTGCTGTATCAGTAGGCTATTTATGTTTAACATTAGGAATAGGGCTTCCCTCCACATCAATAGCAGCAGCAGCGCCGCGTCAGACACGCTTCTAGTGTGCAAAGGCAGAGAAAACGCCACGCAGCCCCGTGGCTGACCCGCAACAGAAACGCCACGCGCATCCGCGGCATGACAGTGAAAACAGTTACATGTAGAGTGCATTATGGGCGCCAATACTCCGTTTAAAACCGGAATAGTCCTGGGATGAAACTGCTCACTTAGAGGATGGATACCCTCGGTCACATCAGCGCGATTAGACATTGAACATTTTAAATTTAAAACAGCTTATTATGTAGGTAGCCAATGTGTCCGATGCTTTCACTTGATGCAAACGTTTGTTTTTGTGATTAAAATACATCAAATAAATATATACATAGACTGTGGCCAACCCGCAAGCCTTGCACTTCTGAAAGTCTGAGGAGCCACTCGTGTTGCTACCATAGATATACATAATAAATAATATACTTAATTACATAATATGCTTTATGTACGTACATCTATGGTTGCTACTACTCTCCGGTGCCGCCATCTTTATTTTGAGTCTGACGAATCGACGCAAAAAATACGTCGCCGCAAAATATGCGCGTCGATTCGTCAGACTCAAAATAAAGATGGCGGCACCGGAGAGTAGTAGCAACCATAGATGTACGTACATAAAGCATATTATGTAATTAAGTATATTATTTATTATGTATATCTATGGTAGCAACACGAGTGGCTCCTCAGACTTTCAGAAGTGCAAGGCTTGCGGGTTGGCGACGACGTCGACGCGTTATCCCAGCCCTAATCATAACTAATCAGTGATAGGCTATTTTCTACACTGGTTTTGAGGCTCTCTCCTGAACGCTGGGGTCTGATGGGCGTGTCACTGAAGATGTGGAAGTAAACGCCCACGGCTAGGATTGGATAAGATTTGCATATTTAATGAGCTTCAGCTCTCCTGTGAGGTCACATGAGGGATTGTTTTGAAAGCAGCACCGGAATGATTCTCTCACAGGGCTCGCTAAACGTCTTTATCAGACAAACACAATGATTTCTCATCCGCGATTGATTGGAATATTATTTCTGTGTTACATGGCCCGCCCGATCAGTGGATATAAGCACGAACACACACACACACACACACGCACACGCACACACACGCACTCCCACGCCCAGATCAAGAAAGGAATATTATTTCACTATAGCCCATCTGGAAAACACACAGCCCCGGGACTACTATTACATATCTGCCAATGGGGTGAGCCCTGAGTTTCTTGTTTCCGTCCCAGTCAGAAATCAGATTATTTTTCTCACCCCATTGGCAGATCATTTTGCCTGTTTTAAGCAAAAACTCTCTTCATTTAGATTTTATTTTAAAGAAAACAAGGAAAAATATCTTATGTAATTTTCCTTTTCTAGTAAATGCATCTTGATTTAAGAATTGTTAGATATTTAGACTGGAAACAAGACAAAAATACTAAATAAGAAGAGCGTTTTTTGCATTACAGGTATCCTCTGTTATTTTAAAGATGTATTTATTTATTTTAATCAACTGATATGGATGTTTTGATTGATGATGTCTTATGGTGCGTTCACACCAGACGCGCGGGAAGCGATAAGCATGAGTGATTTTACATGTTAGGTCAATGCAAAGACGCAAATAGACATTTTGCGGCGCGAAGCAAGCATTTGACGTTGAAAAATCTGGCGAATATTTGTGCCGCGTTAACCAATCAGGAACTTGCTCTAGTAGTGACGACAAACAATGAGGACAAAATAATATGTGGAGACCCGGAGCTGTACATCTTCATACTTTATAGAAACGGGGATAAAAGGGATCTTGTTTAGAAGAAAGTGAGTGAGGAGGTCGGACAATCTAGTAAGTTGTAAAAAAAAAACGCTGTTTACTCAATTTGAGAGATACATAGTGATTTCAGATGATTGGAAAAAGTGGCCCAATCACACTGAATTCACCCTAGTGAGACTACAAGCTATTAAAGGGTTAGTTCACCCAGAAATGTGAATAGTGTGATTAATTCCTCCTGTGGTTGGCCAGCCGTCAGTCCTCCGCTCATCTTCACACACAGATGAAGATATTAGTGTTGAAATCCGATGGCTCAGAAAGGCCTTCATTGACACCAATGTCATTTCCTCTCTCAAGAACTTAATTCTTGCTCTTAATTCAAACCGAAACAAGACAATTACGTTTACTTGTCTAGTAAATGTTTCTGAATATAAGAATTTTTTTATATTTTGACTAGAAACAAGACAAAAATACTAAGTAAGAAAAGCATTTTTTGCAGTGTAATAAATAGTTCACTACATTTTTGTCTCTTAGTAATTTTATTTTACAAAGTTAAGAAAGTAATGCTTAAGTCAAGCCTTTCACAAAAGAATGATCCAGTCTCTTCCACACAGTGAGGCATACTGTTAGCTAATTCAGCACTTTATTTTAGTAAAATAAATATATCACAAAAATTAGGGATGCAGCGATACTTATCCCGATAATGTGCTCAAGTACTCGTAAAATCAAATCAAGTTTCGGGTCAAGTTCGGGCTCGGACAGGGAATCTAAACTCTAACTTGACAACCTTTTGTTTTGCATGCGAAGATAAAGAATATTTTTCAGACATTTCAGGCCATGGCGTCGTATTCAGTGAGAAGACAAGATCATAAATAAGCCTGGAATAAGACGAGCTGGCATTTTTGATCGCAGGTGAGCTGCATTTTTCCCCTTTGAGGGAAGACCAACTTGCCTTGACCTGCTGTGACTGCGTCTTGCACCTGCGGATCACAATCTGGAATTGCTTTTGCTAGATGTTCAGATCTTAAATATGCAATATCTTGTTAAATAATGCGATGTTCGATATGCGATATGATATTGCTATTAGTGTGTAAAATCTACTTAAATTATATTTAAAAAGTGTATTTAAAAACTGAGAATGATATTTATGTGTTTTACGTTCTTTCTGGGAAAAGAAAGCATCGCTACAACTTCTGAAAGTGACCAGGAATGTTTTAGCAAAAATGAATGTCACAAATCTGATAATATAATTTTAAAATCAATGTAAACAAACTCAAAATGTGATGCTTATATTTAAAATACCAAATTACAACTGCATTAAATAATGTTTTGAGATTTGTAGTTTTGACTAAACAAATAAGAAATGTTGGAAAGCATGTTTAAACATGAAACTAAACCTCCAGTAGGTGGCAGCAGGTGAGTCTTAATGAGTGAGTCACTGAGTCGTTCATTCAAACGATTCATTCAAACACTGAATCGTTCAGTAACACACTTGTTGCTGTGAGACACGTTACGGGTCTGCTGTGTGTGAACGATTTTCGCTGCTAAAATAGAAAAGCACTCAATATAGCATCTAAAATAGAAGTGACTCTAAGTGAATGTAAATGTAAGTGAATTAGGGATGTCAACGATTAATCGATGATCGATTAATTGTCGATAAGACATTTGATCGATAAGACTTATCGATCATCGATTAAGCAGGGTCATGCGCGTGCGTGAGGAAACGGGAGGAAAAATGATGCGAGCGTGCCCGAATTCTATTTGGGACCATTTTACAGCTGGAGTCACACCTTCATCATGACTGCACGCTTGCATGTGCATTCGCAGCCGTTTGTTTTGTGCAAATGTAAGTTGTAATATTGTGTTTATTTTGTGCAGGCCTATCTTTAGCTGATTTATCTCATACGGATGCATTTGGTTAATAATTAACGTTAGAGGTGAGCGGTAGTAAAAGCGTGGCGGTGATCAGCTTCAGCGTGCAGCTCCAACAGCACTAATAATGACTATGATTGGGACTGTTATATTACACAACATTAATGAGAACACTATTGTAATAAAACATTGTGATTGTTAATTATTTGGGTTTATTTGCCGTGTGTTTCATTGCGTTGATCCAGGAAGAGCGCGTGCACAACATGAGTCACGCATTCTGACTCGCGCATGTAACTTAGTTCAAGTTCACTTGTGCATTCGCATCAGATTGTGCTGAAGTAATTTGTAATATTACATTTATTTTGTGACGTTATATATGTGATCAATCATAAAGGATGCGTTTCTTTCAGCGAAATAAAACGCACTAACAAATGGCTTCAGTCAGTGATGGCTACCGGTTTTCATTCAGTGCTCCGGCTTTAGCGCATACAGAGCAATGCATAATAACGATGATTGGGACAGTCATATTATATAACAGAAATGAGAACACTATTTTAATAAATGGTTGTAAAGTCATTGGGTTTAGGTGCCGTGTTCAGAGCGTTGTTCCTAGAGCGCGTGAACACCACGCGTCTCCCATTCTGAATATGAATATCAGCAACTCAATTCAAGTTCACTTGTCCATTCGCATCATTTTGTGAAGATATATAATTTGTAATATTTTGTTAACTTTATATAAATCTGATTAATCTCATATAGGAAGCTTTTTGTTGAGTTAAATAACGTGCTAGCAAAGTTTCAGTGTAACTTCCAGTGTTGATTCAGCGCATCAGCTTCAGCTAACGCAGTTCAAACAGCAGCACGACTAATAATGACTATGATTGGGACTGTCACATTACATAACATTAATGAAAACAATATTTTAATAAATCGTTTTGAATTAACTGGGTTTAGGTGACGTTTCAGCACGTTGCTCTTGCAAGTGTGTCCACAAATTCTGAATAACAGATTAGGGATGCGCGATATACCGGTACTGGAAAAATACCGGTATATATTTTATTTAAAACGGTACGATATCATGATTTGGCACATTTCGGTATATGCTGCTGTTCCGAAGTTCACCGCTAGATGGCAGCGCGCTACCCAAACTGACCCGAAACAACCGGCAAATGTGACAACAACATAGACGGACAAAATGGATAAAGCAGTTGAATCTCACTCAAGATGCCCAAAACGAATTAATAAAGAGAGGAGTAGAAGTGACATTTGTAATGACTTTGCTTATAAAACTGATGAAGAACCATCAAACCCAGCCAAGAAGCATCTGTCACTATCCTGACTTTAAGACTTCTGAAGAGATCGACAGGTCAGTGATCATTCAAACCATCTCATTTAGACATTTATTTTCTTTTAACACTGATCAACGCACACACATAGCCTAACATAAGATCGAATATCACAATCTCCAGCGTTCGTTTCAACCAATGACATTTAGATCTCATTATATTTGCACGCGTACTATTGCACTATTTATATTCACGTTAGACACAACCGCCTGTGTTTATGTGAATAACTTACTCACTAAAGATGGACATTTGTACATAACTCTGTGTATTTGACTGTTTAAGGAAACTTAATGTGTAATGTGCGAGCGTGACTAAGTGACAGGCGTGTGTGTGTGTGTGTGTGGTATGAGCTCATATCTCCTGTAACTTATTACGAAATGCTATAAAATCTCTTGCATGTTCAAATGATTTCCGTTCTCCATCCCGAGACGAGCGTGAAATGTTGAATCGGATTATGCAGATTGCTTTAGTGTAGTGCGATGTCTTTTGAAACCAGAAGCAATTTGCTCATTTTGAGAGATTTTTGCTGAAATTATTTCTCACAAGAAAGTTTTCAAATGACTGATTTGATGTGATAAGCTTTGCTGATTAATTTACTAATAAACATTTGTGGTAATTTCCCACTTTATAAACTCAAAACTTGCATAATTGTTCTCATTCGCGTGCAATATACCCGCGCTAATATCAGACCTTGTGGTATCGATTTAATATCGGTACTTCGGTATTAGATTGTGGTACCGTACCGAATCCAAAATTGTGGTATCGAGCCATCCCTATAACAGATCTGAGGCGGCGTCCGTGTTGTATTACATGTTATATTTGGTTATTAAATAATTTAATTAAATTATAAATAACATCGACTAATTTTACAATCCCATAGCTCTTTGTTTAGATAAAAAAAAATCCTTCTCATTCATTTGGTGAAGAACATGGCGTTTTGAGCAGCATTGCACATAGGCCTACTGTCATGCTGTCGGCTATAAGTCACTGCTGTAGACGCATATTTCAGTATTATGGTTAACGATTAATCGATTAATTGATCGTTAATTTAAACGACGATCGATCATGGGAATTTGTGAAAATTGACATCCCTAAAGTGAATGTTAATTAATTGTTTCTGAAACTGTCATATATAATCAGTGTCACTTTCAGTCGTGATGGTCTTCAGGAAACGGCTCAAACGCTCTAGTGTTGTAATTTCTCCTCGAGAGGCTGCACGAGCGTCAACAGCGCCACCCTACTATCGTCAGTTCATCATATATTATTATCCACTATCGATCGCCACTTACACTGAATTAATGCACAATCATTCGTGCATTTTGGTGGTTCGCTAATTATTTTTTGTTTTAATCCGGCTCTTGTCCATCGGGCAAGTACAATTCTCTTTCACTGGTCCCTTCAAAAAATCCACAAGCAGACAAGCGTTAATGTCGAGCCCTGGTGAGAGTGAGTGTGTTTTAGTGATTGTGAGTGTGTGCGTGCGTGTCTGTGCGTGCGCGTTTGTCTGTGTGTGTGTGTTGAGTTAGGTGTGTGTGCGTGCATGTGTGTGCGTGCATGTGTGTGTGCCTGTAATCCCTACGTTATGGGGGTTTAATATCCGAAATCCTTGTCCTTCTGAGGACAATTTTAGGTCCCAATGAAAGGTTTATAAATCACACAGAAGGAGTTTTTTTGAGAAAGTAAAAATGCAGAATATTTCCTGTGATGGGTAGGTTTAGGGGCTGTGTGTGTGTGTGTGTGTGTGTGTGTGTGTGTGTGTGTGTGTGTGTGTGTGATGGGTAGGTTTAGGGGCTGTGTGTGTGTGTGATGGGTAGGTTTAGGGGCAGTGTGTTTGTGTGATGGGTAGGTTTAGGGGCTGTGTGTGTGTGTGTGTGTGTGTGATGGGTAGGTTTAGGGGTAGGGGCAGTGTAGGGGGATAGAAAATAAGGTTTGTACAGTATAAAAACCCTTACGCCTATGGAAAGTCCCCATAAAACATGGAAACACTGTGTGTGTGTGTGTGTGTGTGTGTGTGTGTGTGTGTGGTGTGTGCTTGTGCACGCTGCAAATTAAACCGCTCATCTGCGCATCATTCACAGATACACAGAACATGCAGGAGTAATGTTGAAATAGTATTTTGCAGTTTAATATTCACAGACACTAGTATATATTCGGCTTCAGTCTGGAGCGATAAACACGGAAGCGACTGAACAGGTTAATCCACGTCTCACGAAAATACATGACAGTGATTGACCGGAGAACTAGGAGAAGACTTGAGTAAACTATATAATGTCGGTTCAACAGAAACGCTGATGGCGTCACATTTGTTAAATTTCAGTACCGGTGCTTGTGACATCCCTAATTGCCACAATCAAGCCACAAAATGTTCCCGCACAAATGACTCCAACATGCACTGTGGTTGAGTTGAAGAGTTAATGATGTGTTTTGGTTTTGTTGCAGGCCAAGCCGATCTATGGCGGATGGCTGTGTTTGGCTCCAGAGGGGACAGACTTCGACAATCCCATGCAGAGATCACGGGTAAGAGACGCATTGGTGTGGGAAGCTTCATCTGTTTGTGTTAATATCTGACTGTACACAAAATAAAACTGGTTTGGTGTGTAACAGGTGATCAAGATACGGTTTTAACTTTAGTCTAAGATGATAGGATTCAACGTAAACTTGTTTTATTTCTGCGGCGTAAACTCTGAGTCTCCAACAATAAACTCCTTACCATTCAAAGATCGCATACGGCCTCAGATTACTGATGTCAACATTCAATGCACGTTAAAACATAACATTCTCACTTCATGTGGACAAACTCAGTATCATTAGACAGATTAAAGACTCCAGCGTCGATATTCGAACACTGTTTATGATAAAACTGGGTTGCAGTGACATTACTTTCTTAATTTATGTCAGGAATCAACGATATTTTGAATAGATTATCAGACGCACGTTCATTCTCTCTCGTCTGCACTGGCTCATATGTGTTCACAGAGATCGCAAAGAACAGCTTTCAGTTTAGCTCTTAGTTCAAAAGTGCTCATATTTGGAGAAATATTGACACATCACGTTTGCAAAATATTTTGTCATACAGAATACCATTTCTATTCATTTCTCACTGAATTATTCGATCTAAAAGAGTTAAAACATGCACTCTGGGTCTCCTCTTAATGATATGCATCAGATTTTTGTCATCAGGCGTTCATTTGCTCTCTAAACTTTGTTCAATGCATGTGAGTGCGGCCGTATGTCTGAATATGAGCAGTCGTTTTCGCCGTCATTACCCGGATATAGTGCCAGAAGACCCAAATGAGAACTTGCGCGCGCTGAGAGAAGGTCCGTCACTGTGCATCATCCGAGAGCGCGCACGTCTTACAGTGCGCAAATATTGAGCTATCTTTCAAGTCTTGTGCTTGAACGGACAAACTCACACCAGTAGTAGTCCATCTTGATGAGTATCCAAGCAGACATAGTCTGAATATGCCTTAAGTGAACTTTATACAGTCTTTACTGCTCTGTTTAATGTCAAACAAAAGGACATCACTCACTGCTCTTGATTGAATAGCTTTTGTAAGTTTAATAAGGCTTCATCTTTAATTGAAACAGTTAAATATACAGTTATTTGATTACTTTATTCAATTTCTGCAGGCACTTTCTGCAGGCCAGTAGACCTATTATTATTTAATGTACACGAGTGAGGTCAAGTTAAACATTTTAGTTAGAATTTTATTTTACACTGTGCATTGTTGCAATGTGCTAAATAAATATTTGCATACTTTATAATTGATTTATTATTTGAAATGTTAATATTAATTTATGCAATTGCAATGCCTTGATTTTTTAGTAAAGTTACTCAGTCATAGCATTAGCCATAAATGCAGTTGTACTAATAATTGGCATTTCTTTTGGTGTTTCGGCCAATATTTTTTTTTCTTTCGGTGCATCCCCTACTAGGGCTGCACGATATTGGAAAAAAATTACATTGCAATATTTTTTTCCCCAACAATATATATTGCGTTATTGAGAGCCATCAATCCAGGCTATAGTCAATAATTACCATTCCATGATATTAATAATTTCAGTAATAAGCAAGCTTCATTAGAAGTGACAAAAATAAATGTTGGAAAGTATGTGCAAACATGAAACTAAACCTCCAGTAGGTGGCAGCAGGTTGACCGTCTTAATGAGTGAGTCACTGAGTTGTTCATTCAAACGATTCATTCAAACACTGAATCGTTCAGTAACACACTGTGAGTGAGACGCGTTACGGGTCTGCTGTGAACGATGTTCACTGCTAAAATAGAACAAAAACACTAAATATTGCATCGTGTGCTACCGTTCTCTTAAATTTGATCATATTACTCCTATTCGTTTTTCCTTGCATTGGCAACCAGTTATTTCGAGAATACATTTTAAGATTTCAATTCTTGTTTTTAAATCTTTAAACGGCCTAGCACCTGGTTATCTTTCTGAAATGCTAAATATGCATGTTCCATCTAGGTCACTTAGGTCCGGGGATGTTGGACTTCTCACGGTTCGCAGGTCTAAACTAAAACATAGAGGGGACAGGTGGGCCTGCCACGATAACACATTTTGCTGGACGATAAATTGGCCAAGAAATGATTTCGATAAACGATAATAGTCGTTCTGAGACCATTTTCATCTTAAATAATGATAATGGCATAATAATGCAGGCACACCTTTTCAAAGATCAATAAACTTTTATCTCTAAAGACTATTTAACACTAAAAATGGAAAACATTTTAAATAACCACAATAAATGAACAAAGCAACCAAAAACAAGAAATGCATGGACTCTCAGTCTGTTTAAAAAATGCATTTAAATAAGAACCAAAAACAATAAATAAAAAGGATGAAAACTGCGGCCGATGATTGTGTTTTAGGAGCATATTAGGGTCGGCACGGTTCACAAACCCACGGCTCGGTTCGTATCACGGTTTTAGGCTCACGGTTTTCCGTTCTGTACGGTTCTTGTTGTTTTTTTTCTTTTAATCCAGAAATGTACTTCAGCATATGATCTATTAATTATTAGGGCTGTACTAGAATAATCGAATATTCGTTCGGTGAGGTGGCATTCGATTTTCAGTTTTGAGATTCGAATATTCGTTTTTTTTTTTCAACACGTGACTTCCGTCGCGGACTCGTTCTCGCTCATGCTTGAAATAATAATAA
The DNA here is from genome assembly GCF_024679245.1 of Pseudorasbora parva. Classification (NCBI taxonomy): domain Eukaryota; kingdom Metazoa; phylum Chordata; class Actinopteri; order Cypriniformes; family Gobionidae; genus Pseudorasbora; species Pseudorasbora parva. The sequence continues at coordinate 1,304,162 of NC_090192.1, forward strand.
TAAATTTTAAAAAACACCGCAACATGCTTTCAATAAAAGCATCGCGCATTTTAAAGATTTAAATTAACAAAAAGTCAGAATAAGACAAAATAAATCCCTTATATAGAATAAAAATAATCTATTAATTGTAATAGATATTACATTTTGTGTCATTTTAAAAACAATTCATTTATTCTTATTCAACTGTTTATAAGCATGCTACCGTGTTCTTTATTTATTACAGTTCATTGAAATCACTGTGTGTTACTAATTTAATTTCTGTTTTGGGATTCATTTGTTTTAAAGAAAGGTTCGTTATTAATACCTTATTAAAGTTCTTGCTCTCAACAGACTTTGTGTTTTGTATCACTTGTGCACTGTCCGTTTTCGGAGCATAAACCTGCCCGTGTAATGCGTACCGGAAACTGTTCTATTTAAAAGATTATTAAATGTTTATTAATATTTAAAGAATGTGTGCCACCTGATCATATTGCACCAAATGCAACACTGCACTCCACTGGGTCTGCCGCAACACATTTACGATGCCGAAGAGTGAAACGTGAAGTCGTGAAAGATGATACAAATGCAAACCGACACTATTATTATATATTTAGCCCCACCCACCGAAGCTTCGAATATTCGATATTGATTGCCACCTAAGCTTCGAAGCTCAAAAAATGGCATTCGAAACAGCCCTATTAATTATCCACAATTTAGGATACAGTATTAAAAAAAAATATTATATCATAGCTAGGGGTGTAATGGTTCACAAAATTCACGGTTCGGTTCGATACGATACACTGGTGTCACGGTTCGGTTCGGTACGGTTCGGTATGTTTAAGATACAGCAAAAAGAAAAAATTGGCAGATAAATTACCTTTTTTATTATTTTTTTTGTGCCGTGCGTTGCGTGTGCGTTGCAGGAGCCCCACACGCTGTAGTTCTTTCACATATGCTGCGTTTGCAGTCCGCATCTGATCCGCTGTTGCACACCACAAACACAGCATTGATTCATTATTTTTTTATTTAAAATCCAAAAGTTTTTACTGAACATGCCTCGTCAGAATTCCAATTCTCTTTGTTTACTCTTTAACAGAAGTCAGGTTACGTAGCCTACTACATTTAAACAACATTTTATTAAGTTCATTTATTCATATTTATATACTTTAGATTTAGCTCACACAAGTGCAAAACATTTAAACATAGGTTATAGCCTTAAATCACAAACATTTTAAATTAGAAACTTACAATAGTATATTCAAAAACAGCCGACTCTCGTCTTTTCTTTCGTTTTTTACACCCTTTTAAAAGAAATCCTGCAGGTCATAAAGAACTTTGCTTTTCACCTCCAAGAAAGTACAAGTGCTCTCCATTATGGCACTTTTTTTTTACCTAAATGCCAGGTAAGGTGTCGTTTTTTTGCTTTACTTGAGAAAAAAAGCCATGTTGACTTTGAAACAAGAGTATATTTTAAATTACTAGACTTTCGCGTCAGTACATGTTAATTTTAATGCGAAAAGTCTTCTGTCGCTTTAATGCAGCAACGCAGCGCATCAAAAAATAGACTCGGTACGAAAACGATCCGTGCACTGCTGCAGACGCAACGCTCCTGGAATGGACTGACGGACAGCATCCGCGTGCAGTGTAGCTGTCATCCGTTAACATGGGTACGGAAAAAAATACGCACCGCACACGTACTGCAGACGGAGTGTGTGTGAAACGGGCGTTAGGTCTCATATCCGCGGCTATAAATGGACCACTCGCCGCGGTGATGTCTTTTGCCATTTGAATACGTTGGAAATGTCTGTCTAAATGCTGCGGGGATAGTTTGTGGGATAGTTTGTGGCTGTTTCTCCTTTTTATCTTCTTGTTGTCGGCGTAAATGATGATTGACATGACATGAATTATTCCCGCTGCTGTACCATCAGCAAATGCGACATACCGTTGTTTTTTTAACCCATCACTCTTGCCAACACCATCATAGCTTACAAAGAATCCAAAGTTCACCCAAACACCAGACCTGTGGTTATTGGAGGATCTTCTATTTCTGGTTTGTTAAACGCAATAGCCATTTTGCCACGAGCATTCAGCGCGTAGCCTACTGAGTAAGCGAGCACCTGACTGAGCAGCCTAAAACATATTTGGTGTTTTTTTTCTTTCTTTCACTTCGGCGGTGTCAGGGGTGTCTTTGGCTATTATGTCGTTTTGGTTATTGGGCTACCTTGTTGAACGCATATTATTATATTTCACACACTTTTTTATTTTCCAAATCTAATTAATTAGTCAAAGAACCGTTCGGTACACAATGCGTACCGTGTACCGAACCGAAAGCCTCGTACCGAACGGTTCAATACGAATACGCGTATCGTTACACCCCTAATCATAGCCTAATCATGCACAAACTGAACTTGACCATCTCTGAGGAAAGGGATATTTTGATACAGTGAGAGAGAAGACATTGATGACATGCTTTTCATTTATTTGGCAAAAGAAGGAGAATGTGTATCGCTATCTCTTTTAGCACACAAAGAAGAATTAACTTGCGCTTATTAAACTTTAAGCTGTAAGCCTCGTTTATACACGACTCGAGCGTGAAGGCGCGCGGCAAAAACAGAGCGTGACGCTAACAACGCCAAGGTCATGGGTTCGATGCCCAGGGAAAGCAAGAACTGACAAAATGTAAAATGTGTACCTTGAATGCAATATAAGTCGCTTTGGATAAAAGCGTGTGCCAAATGCATAAATGTTAATGTAAAATGACGTCGATGTGGAGTGCGCGAGACCCCATTTCGCTTGGCATTGTGCACGTCAAATGTCGTAACTTTGCTTGTGGCTCCGCAACCGAAGAGCCTTGAGTTCCAGACGAATCTCCTGGCCGAGCGTGACGTCTCATCACGCCGCACCAGGTCTGCGCGTCGAGTATAAACACCTCCCCAAACGGACGAGGCGCGCGCAGTCAACGAGAGCGACAAGGAAAACATAAAAGCATGCAAATGCAAATTATCACGGCCGGAAAAATTATCGAGCTCATTTTTTTATTGTGCGATTAATTGATTTATCGACTATCGCGACAGGCCTAGGGACAGAGGGGATACATATTCATCTTTATATATTTAATACTCGGTCATCGTTAGCCCTACAGATAAGAAGACATTTATAAACTGTCTACTTTTATTAGTGTACACTCACAATAACAACAAAGGCCGTGGATTCAGGGAACAGATTATTTTGCACTCCACTCCAAACGCTGTCTCCATTTAAAAAGATGTTTTGTTTATTAAACGCAAAGTTTTTCATTTCAAAAGCATATCTTAATTCAGTTCATATTTCCAACAAATGAAATTTCAAGCCAAAATAACGAAATTTTGAGTTACCACCATGCAAACTCAAATATTTCGCTCTTTTAATTTTAATGAATGCTTGACTAATACGCCCAAGTCTCCTTCCATTAGTTATAAAGGATAGTATGGCTGGGATACAGCCGACATAAACCAATACGTGCATCATTTTTGGAGTGACTTTGGAATGAAAAAAGACGTTTTAGTCGCATAACATCGGTTAATGTACATTTTGCAATAGTTTTTTATCGATGTGTAGAAAATATTGCAAAAGTGTTGCGCAAATCTGGCTATTATTAAGGGTTTCAGTGACAATACACACTTACACACATGTGAGAATCAGAATATCAGGTAGTTCATGATGTAAACAAGTTTGTGAATATAAAGAATAAATAAAAGCGCTTTGGTGCGTCACCGAGCTTTAATGTCATCCACTGTCATTTTGTTTAAAGTATCGATTTGACAGCGGTATCATAAAAAAAACCAAACGATCCTAACCCTAATCACCTGTCAGTTGTATATTTGAGTGAATATGAATGATATTTAATGATCTTTCCTTTCACCACAGAAATGGCAGCGGCGGTTCTTCGTCCTGTATGAGCACGGATGCTTGCGCTTTGCACTGGATGAATCGGTAAGCTCTGCGTTCTTTTGGGAATCTAAAGTGCTTAGTTGATTATATTCCGGCAAAAATGCTTTTCTTCCTCAGTATGTTTGTCTTGTTTCTAGTCCAAACATCTACAAATTCTTAAAACAAGAAGTATTTACTAGACAAGTAAAAGTAATTGTCTTGTTTTAGGGAAAAATAACTCAAAATGAAGAGAGTTTTTGCTTAAAATAAGATAAATAATCTGCCAATGGGGTGAGAAAAATAATCTTGTTTTCTGTTTGAATTAAGATTATTTTTCTCACCCCATTGGCAGATTATTTATCTTATTTTAAGCAAAAACTCTCTTCATTTTGAGTTATTTTTCCCCAAAACAAGACAATTACTTTTGCTTGTCTAGTAAATACTTCTTAGTTTAAGATTTTTTAGATATTTGGACTCGAAACAAGACAAAAATACTAAGCAAGTAAAGCATTTTTGCAGCGTGTTCAAATGAACACCAAATCCCCATCCCTGAGCTGAAGTCATCCACGAAGGAGTCGCCGGATGGGAAGTATCAGATCATGGTCCAGTGGTTTGGCCTGTTTGTTTGACAGGAATGTGGCATGGGTGACCAAACGAGCAGGCAGATTACAGATCATAGGAGATTACGGCGTGTGTGTGTAAACACTGAGGCCCACACACTCGCTCACTGCTACAGGAATGCCCATTTCAACATGAGGCGGAAGAGGCGATCCGCCATCACTGCATAAAACGCTTTACTTACTTGTGTATTTTTGTCTTGTTTCTAGTGCAAACATCTAAAAATTCTTAAAGGTCCCATTCTTCGCGATTCGATCTTTCAAACTTTAGTTAGTGTGTAATGTTGCTGTTAGAGCATAAATAATACCTGTAAAATTATAAAGCTCAGAGTTCAATGCCAAGCGAGATATTTTATTGAACAGAAGTTCCCTTTCAAAGCCGACAGCGAGCGGCCGGTTTGGACGACACCGCTGCACTTCCTGCTGTGATGACGTCACTAGAACCGTTTGTTGACTAAAGCTCCGCCCACAAGAACACGCAAAATAGGGGGCGTGGCCTCGGTCCTCTCCCGCGTGGAGAAGAGTGCGCATTCAGTGCTTACATTGCCCCGTTATGGGAAGAGGCGGGACCTTTCCGGGCAAAGTGCGCTAAGCTGCTGTCCAATCACAACACGGGAAGCGCTGGCCCAATCAGAACTCGTTATGTGTTTCTGAAGGAGGGACTTCATAGAACAAGGAAATCCTCAGGCCGTTTTTAGGAGAGAGGGAACAGCGGTGTACAGATGAGTCAATTGTGTGAAAAATACTGTGTTTTTACACGCGAAACATGAACTCGTTATATTGCACACTGTGAACATAATCAACGCTTCAAAAACACACGAAGAACGGGACCTTTAAGACAGAAGTATTTACTAGACAAGCAAAAGTAATTGTCTTGTTTTGGGGAAAATAACTCAAAATGAAGAGAGTTTTTGCTTAAAATAAGATCAATAATCTGCCAATGGGGTGAGAAAAATAATCTTAATTCAAACAGAAAACAAGATTATTTTTCTCACCCCATTGGCAGATTATTTAGCTAAATTTTACTTGTCTAGTAAATGTTTCTTAATGTAAGAATTTTTAGATATTTAGACTAGAAACAAGACAAAAATACTGAGTACGAAAAGCATTTTTTGCAGTGTATTGTGCGAGATGGCTAAGGGAGGACGCTGTTTTTATTTCCAGTGAGTGTTGAGGACAATCAGAACTAGTTCAGGCCACTACAGAGTTTCCTGCCATTGTTTTGCTTTTGAAAATGCTGTCAGTCCTCCTGTCCAGTCTCTTCATCTGTGCGGGGAGTTTCAGGAAATGCTGGGAAATAAGGTCAAGAAAATGGACACTGGACCAATATGGGTTTGTGCACTGCAAAAAATGCTCTTCTTACTCAGTATTCTTGTCTTGTTTCTAGTCAAAATATCTACAAATTCTTAAAACAAGAAGTATTTACTAGACAAGTAAAGGTAATTGTTTTTTTTTTTGTGAAAAAATAACTCAAAATGGAGAGAGTTTGTGCTTAAAATAAGATAATCTGCCAATGGGGTGAGAAAAATACTTTTACTTGTCTAGTAAATGTTTCTTAATGTAAGAATGTTTTGATATTTTGACTAGAAACAAGACAAAAATACTAAGTAAGAAAAGCATTTTTTGCAGCGTGGTGGCCGATAAAAGTCTGATATCGATATATATATCGGCTGATATTATTCAAGTGTGTATGTTATAGTACAGTACCAGTCAACCCATTGGTGTGTCCAAACTTTTGACTGGTTCTACTGTATATAACACAAACAGAATGTACATAATATATTGTTCATAAATACAACACAACAAACGATACACTCGTGTCACGATTCAATATATTTCACGATACTGAACTCACGATACGATATCTATCCCGATATTTTAAGCCAACATAGTTTTTTTTTTTTTTTTACGTTTTATTATTATTAAAATATTATTTGTGTATTACTATTATTAGAATCCCCCAAATATTCCCCCATTGCATCATTATACATTATACAGTAATGTCACTGAAACGCCGTAAACGTTAACTTTTCCCACTCAGGCATTACTCCTGTGCTCATCTCGTACTGCTATTAATGCACCATATAAGAATGAAGCATCTATAATGCTTTGGACAATCATACTACTGAAACTAAATGTGATCTGGCGATTTAAATGATGTTTACACTTTGACTTTGAGGAGTGTGTGTGCTTCAGATGATCAATGCAATCCGTCAAAGCTCTAATCGCAGAAACATTCATCAAAATGGCCTACTATAGCAAGCTGATCCTGGGTTAAAACAACTCTATATCGCAAAACATATCGTTTCCATCAACGATACACATCATCACATTTTTATATCGTTTAACGATATATCATTACACCCCTAGAACAAACATTCAAACAAAATGGATGTTATGAACGTGTTTGAGAAAGAAAGGGAGGAGAGGTGATCTAATTAAAGGGGGGGGGGGGGGGGTGAAACACTCAATCTCATGTCAATCTTGAGTACCTATAGAGTAGTATTGCATCCTGCATATCTCCGAAAAGTCTTTAGTTTTATTATATTTATAAAAGAAATATGGGCTGTACCGAGTCTTTCTGAAAAAAAACGAGCGCCTGGAGGCGTATCGAGTGGGCGGAGCTAAAGAATGACGAGGCGTATCGTGTGGGCGGAGCTAAAGAATGACGAGGCGCATCGTGTGGGCGGAGCTAAAGAATGACGAGGCGCATCGTGTGGGCGGAGCTAAAGAATGACGAGGCGCATCGTGTGGGCGGAGCTAAAGAATGACGAGGCGTATCGTGTGGGCGGAGCTAAAGAATGACGAGGCACATCGTGTGGGCGGAGCTAAATAATGACGAGGCGTATCGTGTGGGCGGAGCTAAAGAATGACGAGGCGTATCGTGTGGGCGGAGCTAAAGAATGACGAGGCGCATCGTGTGGGCGGAGCTAAAGAATGACGAGGCGCATCGTGTGGGCGGAGCTAAAGAATGACGAGGCGTATCGTGTGGGCGGAGCTAAAGAATGACGAGGCACATCGTGTGGGCGGAGCTAAATAATGACGAGGCGTATCGTGTGGGCGGAGCTAAAGAATGACGAGGCGTATCGTGTGGGCGGAGCTAAAGAATGACGAGCACGAAGCTACTGCACGAGAGCTTCTGAAAGCTGACATCATCAAGCGTGGAGATGTTACCCAACATAAACCATGGCTATCAATCAGATTCAGCTAACACAGATATGATCCAGAATCAGATCTGGAGGCTGAAATAAACTGAACAGGAGAAGCAGCAGCAGCAGGACGTCCGTCTCTGTGGTGTGGACTGTATTTAGTGGCCTGTCAACATTTGTGTGTGTTTACTCGCAGTTTATGAGGACATGATTCGGTTTATGGACTATTGTATGCGACTAAACCTTAGCAGTAGCAAGCAAAACGGTTTTGCACGTCAGACTAGTGTAACGTTATACAGAACAGCAATGGAGTAACGTTAGCGCATTTGAATGACGAAGCACGCTTTGTGAGAACGCTAGGTTTATGTTTGGGTGGTTTTACAATAAACAAACTGACACCTATAGAGGTCAGCTAAACAAATGTATATAAACACACACCATAGATCGCTGCTCCATTGATAAATTAACTAACGTTATACGCGATCGTGTCGTTTACTGATGTTTACTCACGCGACGATAGCCGACAGCACAGACATCTGAAGCAGTTTAACTCAGCGGCTGCTTCCAAAGCAGGACCGAACCTTTATCGCTGGGACCGCTCCGTCAAAAACACACTTCTTTGGTAACTGTTGATTTCGTGAAGTCCTGACAGCAGAGACTGTGGAGATCCACTTTTGCGACCGAAGCGTATGTTGTGACGCTTCCCGTCATTTCTGCGTCATGCTCTTCCCAGAATGCTGTGCTGAAGCGTTGAAGTCGCTTGATGTCACCCATAGGAATAAAGTGGAGCGCCGCGCGACAGACGTGTTGCACGGACGAGTGCTCTCTGCAGCTGAGCGAGTGTTTATAGGCGGCGAGCATCTAGTCGCGCGCGCGCACCCTACCGGGAGAAGAGCCCGTACGGCCCATACAAGGACCTTCCGCTCTATTAACGTCAAGCCGACCCATACTCGAAAAAAACTCTCGGAAACTTGTGAGAAACCGGAAGGAGTATTTTTGACACAGAAATACTCCATCAAACGTCCAACATTAGTTTTTGAAACTTTGTCTATGTTTAGGATGGGAATCCAAGTCTTTAACAGTGGAGAGCTCAGTGTGCATGAAACAGCATCCCCCCCCCCCCCCCACCCCCCCCCACCCCGTAAACTGAAGGATGTTTTATTTTTATTTCAGACCACTATTGTGGATCTGACCATTTAATTTAATTGTTTTATAACTGTTTTAACTATCCTTGTTTTTAATTTTTAATTCATCCACATGGTATTCTTATTGATCATGCATATGTTACCACTATTTTAGTTAATTTCTATGTAAAGCACTTTGAATTTCCATTGAGTATGACGTGCGGTATCACTTCAGTACGGGGAACACATATTCACTATTACCTCCGACTTCTGCCTCATAATCTCCTAATTTACTGCTTATTAAAGCCCCACTTGGCTACTTTTGCTCTCGGGGTCCCCCTACAGTTTGGAAAAAATAATGTCCTCAACTACTGTCGTAAGATCTGTCCTCCTACATCAGGGGACGCCATCGCGCGTGCCTTTGCTGACATGACAACCCTGATAGCCCTGAACTAGTGATGCGCGGGTCGTCTCATAACCCGCGGACCCCGTATGTCTATTTAATGGTCACAGGTGCGCGGCGGGTTGTAAAAATATATCCAGTGGTGCGGTGCGGGCCAAATAACTTCATAAAAGCGTCCCGCGGGTCGGTGCAGCACTAACAGTTCCCCTGAACACTGCAGGAGGAGTTCACATGCAGGTGTTCTTCTGGCGGCGCGTGTGAAATGTCTTCATCCCAGGTAACGTTACAGTCAGTGGCAGATGCTTCAGCATGTCATATGAATATAATTTCATGGGTTTTATTTTTTTCAAACGCCAAATAATCACCATGCTCACGTTTACAAGCCAGCGTCATTATAGTAGTCTATTGGTTAGCGTTTTACAGAATCTATGATACTTCAGTTCAGTGTTTGAGTGGTAGCTCACCGTAACAAACATGACAGCATCGGTCGGCCACGCCTCCTTCAGCTCACGCCGACGAGCAAACGCTGGTCACATGCTGATCCTCGTCCGGCCTTTAATCACAGCACTCTCTCGTTTCCTCTTATTGCTTTCCTCCAACAAAACCTTTTCTTTCTTATTTGTCTGTGCTGCTTCGGACATGACTATATTATCCGACGAACAAAGTTGGGCTCGCACGTCCGAATGTAAGGAAGTGTGTGTGTTGGTGGAAGTGACGTATATGCCGTAAAGCAGTCGAATTTTGTAGTTCTTTTTGTTCTCGGGTTACTAAACCCGAAGTTTAAAAGTACGATTAAAAACGATACAGACCCCATCAGGCTACGGCAGACGTGTCATTCAACCTATTGTAAGTCGATTTATCATCACAAGAGTCTTAAAAAATATATTATGAAGGTTGAAAAGTTACCTAGTGCTGCTTTAATAGTTAGTAAGGTAGTTTTTGTAGCGGTTAAGTTTAGGTATTGGGTCGGATTAAGGGATGTAGAATAAGCTCATGCAGAATAAGGCATTAATATGAGCTTTAGAAGTGCTAATAAACAGACAATATCCTAGTAATGTGCATGATCATAAGCAACTAGTCAATAGTTAATAACTGAACCTTAAAATAAAGTGTTACCAAATGTGCTATACAAATAAACTTGCCTTGCCTAGAACAAACATACAAATGAAAAACAGTTCAAAAACATTTCTTTTGTTAATGATTACAGTTCATTAATATCTGCTTTACCACTTTATAGTGTGATCTAGTGTAGTTATTTGTGTGTGTGTGTGTGTGTGTGTTCTTCCTCTGATGTAATCATGTCCCAGAATGGCTGTAGTGGTTTTAAAACACATGAACTCTCTGTAATCCCGAGTCTGCCGGCTCTTATAGCGACTCTTATAAACATGATGTGCATTTAGCTACGGTCTGGAAGTATTTTAATTGTCCGGCTGAGATGTTCTGAACATGGAGTCTGCGCTCAGGATTGCATTTTCACCCCAATATGCCCTTATTAGGAGAAACTGCTGAGGACTTTTGGTGACGGCGCTGAACTCCGAGAACGTTATCCCCCTAAAACCACATGGAAATGTTAAATATGCTGTGAGATTCACGTTCCCGCCTCCACACCTATTTCTACAGCAGGGTTTAGAAAGCCAATTTAGGACGGCTGAAGTGATCAGCATTATTTTCCTGCTCTTCATGAGTTTACATCCACTGCTGATTTCCAGGTGTTTCGTGAGACGCTGGTGTTTTATTGCCCTCAGGTGTTCCTGAGATGGAAGATTTAGGTATGTTTTTACAGCGAAACGGCACGTCTGGGCACATTAAAATAAGAAGAGCTATTCCTGAAGATGGGATAGATTTGCTTGTTGTGACCCAAAACTTAAAAACTTGTCCATCTGGCTGTTTTTGTGTTTTGATCCACCCTTATCAACAAACTGGAGACTGTTGAGCTTTGCATCACGGGATGTTATGTCGGCATCTTGTTTTAAAATAAAGTTAATTCATGTTAAGCTCCAAAATGACTAGAAGCCAATGATTAGAAGTCCATATGACTAGATAAGTTTATAGTAATTCCACAGATGAAATCTAAGGTTTTGACCGGACTTTTAATTTTCTAAAATCTGTTTTGAAACGGTTGCATTATATTGAAGTGTGATTAGCGTTTCAGATGCTTTATTCTTATAGTGCATTAATCGGTGACATTACTTTTTTAACATTTCTTTAGGGCTGCCACTAACTACTATTTTTATATTGATAAAGCTATCGACTAATTTATAGTTTCATTGATTAATCTATCGCCTAATTTATCGATCAATCTTTAGTCTAATTTATCGGTTAATCTATCACCTAATTTATCGATTTATCTGCCATCTGTTTTATCGTCTAGTCGAGTAATCTATCGACTACTTTATCCTTTGATCGATAATCTATCACCTAATTTGTTGATTAATTTATCACATAATCTATTGATTTATTTGCTGGTTAATCGATTAATCTATCGACTAGTTGCTCTGATAATATATCGCCTAATTTAACGATTAATCTGCCGACTAGTTTGACGTTTAATCGATTAATCTATCAGGTAATTTGTCGCTTAATCTATAAAATTGTTTATCGGTTAATCTATCTGCCAATTTATCATTTAAATGGTAAGTCTATCATCTAATTTATTGTTTACCCAATTAATCTATCAACTCATTTTCAATTGGTCCATTAATCGCTTGCCTAATTTATCTACTGCTCTAGCGGTTTATTTAGCTTTTGATCGATTAATCTATGGACTAAATGATCGTTTAATTACTTAATATATCAACAAATTTGTCAATTAATCTATCGACTAGTTTGTTTCATCGATTAATCTGTCGGCTAATTAATCTATCACCTAGTTTAACGGTTAATCTGTCGGCTGATTTATCGCTTGAACGATTAATCTACCGGCTAATTTATTGATTAATCCATCGCATAATTTAGGGATTAATCTTTCGGATGATTTATAATTTAGTTGATTAATCGATCGCCTAGTTTATCACTTGCTCTATCGACTTATTTACGGTTTGATCAATTAATCTATCGACTAATTTATCGGTTAATCTATCGACCGAGTAATAAACTTATAATCATTACATTAGTGTTCGTATTATTATTACACGGAGGCCTATCTAATTTCTACAGTACAACAGTGATATATTTCTCAAGTTAAACCAAACTTTTATTTTGCTGTGATAACCTTTTGAGTATCTGTGTGACATGACGGTAGTTTTTTTTAATCAAATAGACATTACAAAAAGTATTTTTGGGTGGAAGGGATGGGGGTCAAAAGTAGTGGTGTAACAATATAATATATAATAATAACAATACAATTTTAGAGGTGAACTGTCCCTTTAAGGACAAGTGTTCACTATAGGCTGTGCTACTGTCACTTTAAGACCGGCTCGGATCTCATATATATATACACTCACACACACACTCGACTTTACTTTCACTTTAGACATAACTGACTGTGTTTATATATGTTAACCTTGTGTGTGTGTGACAGTATTAGCACAGTAAGACGGCTAAGTCCAGTAATTGTGTGTGTGACAGGCTTTAGTGCGCTCAGCGAATGTAAAACAGTGCATAAGCAGCCAATGAAATGTTAAAACGCAGTAAATAATGAACTTTGGTGATTGTTAATAACTATAGTGTTGTGAGTATAACTCTCTGACACCGCCTAACTTCAGTGCATATGATGGAGATTTGCTCATCTCAGCTCGTAGACTCAAACAGCCGAAATAAACGGAGAGAAATATTTCAAACGGAGGGAAATAGAAATAATTCATTAAATGCAAAACCGCAAAAAGCGCAATTCACCAGCACGCATTGAACCGTGAATGCCGTACCGAACGTTTCAATATTATATTGAGAATTGTGGCATCCCTAACACACACACACGCACTTACACACACACTTACACACGCACTTACACATCCTTACACACACGCACGCACGCACACACAGACATACACACACTTACACACACACGCACTCACTTACAAACCAGTTACACACACACTTACACGCATACAGTCTCACACACTTACACACATAGTCTCACACACACACACACACACACACACACACACACACACACACACACACACACACACACACATTTGTTTTTGTGAAATGTGGGGACATTCCATAGGCGTAATGGTTTTTATACTGTACAAACCATATTTTCACACACACACACACACACACACACAGACGCACACACTGCCCCTAAACCTGCCCATCACACACACACACACACACACACACACACACACACACACACACACACACACACTGCCCCTAAACCTGCCCATCACACACACACACACACACACACACACACACACACTACCCCTAAACCTACCCATCACACACACACACACACACACACACACACACACACACACACACACACACACACTGCCCCTAAACCTACCCATCACACAGACACACACACTGCCCATAAACCTACCCAACACACACACACACACACTCACACACACACACACACAGCCCCTAAACCTACCCATCACAGACACACACACTACCCCTAAACCTACCCATCTCTCACACACACACACACACACACACACACACACACACACACACACACACACACACACACACTGCCCATAAACCTACCCAACACACACACACACACACACACACACACACACACACACACACACACACACACACACACACACACACACACACACACACACACACTGCCCATAAACCTACCCAACACACACACACACACACACACACAGCCCCTAAACCTACCCATCTCACACACACACACACACACACACACTGCCCCTAAACCTACCCATCACACACACACACACACACACACACACACACACACACACACACACACACACACACACATTCTGCATTTTTACTTTCTCATAAAAACTCCTCCTGTGTGATTTATAAGCCTTTTGTAAAGTGGGGCCATGGGTAATGTCCTCATATTTCACCCTCTCCTGTAATACCTGTGTCATACCCATGGCATTATACACACTTGTGTCCTGATATTTCTCACACACATACACACACACAGGCTGCAAATAGGCCCTGCGAGTGTGTTTTTATGGTGGGCCTCCTTTCTTCCCCCAGGCCCAAAGCATGAGGACCTTCATCACAGGGCCTGGGCCACATTCCCCCCCGATGACAGTCCTCCAGCTATTTGCTCTTCCTGTTTTTCTTTTCCTCCATGCATTGCCTCATATGTTCCTCTCTTATCTGACGACGCCCCCGAGCCAGTCCAAAGACCCAAACCCACTGGTGTCGAACTTTGGCACACATCGCTCGCATTATTTTGGCCAGTTCTTCAATGCCCTTCTGGATAAAATAATGTGAAATGAGTAATCGGACGCATCTAGGCTTCATGATTTATGGCTGGATATAAGCGTCCGGTTTTGTGTTTTCCGTGACACGCAGCTCTTTGTTGGTGTCTCATTACCCAGAAGTTTTTCTTCCCTCAGTGAAACGGGTTATAACTGTGACACACTGTAATTTCCATATTTGGCATTCCCTGGAGTTTACTGGCAGCTTTTAATAAAACCAGATCACTTAAAACGGCCATAAAAGGAGTCAGGAGAAGACGGCACCTGTTTTACATCTCGATTCGGCTGATAAAGGCCAGGGCAGACGTTACGAGGCGCTTGAGTGTGAATCTCAGGATCTTCACACAAAAAGTTATTATTATTCCCGAAATGCTCACGTCCTTCCAAAAGGGCAGGAGAGGACGACCTGATGCACGCTCAATATTTCAGCTTTATACAAGGGAATAACTAGAGATGCACTGGTCTTGATTTTCTCTCAGAACTATTACTGAAAACACAAACAAAACTCTACTTTTCTACAATGCTAAATTTAATTTTTCATACTAGACTATGAGAACAAATTTCAAACAGCAGCTGATTGTGAAAATTAAACGCAGATTAATAAACCTGGATTCCAATTTTTCTGGATTGCATTTTAATGATTTAATCACAACCATGTCTAATTAATTAAATTAATAAAAAAATCGCTTAATTTATTAACTAAATGCATTTTAATGATTTAATCACAACCATGTCTAATTAATTAAATTAATAAAAAATCGCTTAATTTATTAACTAAATGCATTTTAATGATTTAATCACAACCATGTCTAATTAATTAAATTAATAAAAAATCGCTTAATTTATTAACTAAATGCATTTTAATGATTTAATCACAACCATGTCTAATTAATTAAATTAATAAAAAATCGCTTAATTTATTAACTAAATGCATTTTTATGATTTAATCACAACCATGTCTAATTAATTAAATTAATAAAAAATCGCTTAATTTATTAACTAAATGCATTTTAATGATTTAATCACAACCATGTCTAATTAATTAAATTAATAAAAAATTGCTTAATTTATTAACTAAATGCATTTTAATGATTTAATCACAACCATGTCTAATTAATTAAATTAATAAAAAATCGCTTAATTTATTAACTAAATGCATTTTAATGATTTAATCACAACCATGTCTAATTAATTAAATTAATAAAAAATTGCTTAATTTATTAACTAAATGCATTTTAATGATTTAATCACAACCATGTCTAATTAATTAAATTAATAAAAAATTGCTTAATTTATTAACTAAATGCATTTTAATGATTTAATCACAACCATGTCTAATTAATTAAATTAATAAAAAATCGCTTAATTTATTAACTAAATGCATTTTAATGATTTAATCACAACCAAGTCTAATTAATTAAATTAATAAAAAATCGCTTAATTTATTAACTAAATGCAGTTTAATGATTTAATCACAACCATGTCTAATTAATTAAATTAATAAAAAATCGCTTAATTTATTAACTAAATGCATTTTAATGATTTAATCACAACCATGTCTAATTAATTAAATTAATAAAAAAATCGCTTAATTTATTAACTAAATGCATTTTAATGATTTAATCACAACCATGTCTAATTAATTAAATTAATAAAAAATCGCTTAATTTATTAACTAAATGCATTTTAATGATTTAATCACAACCAAGTCTAATTAATTAAATTAATAAAAAATCGCTTAATTTATTAACTAAATGCAGTTTAATGATTTAATCACAACCATGTCTAATTAATTAAATTAATAAAAAATCGCTTAATTTATTAACTAAATGCAGTTTAATGATTTAATCACAACCATGTCTAATTAATTAAATTAATAAAAAATCGCTTAATTTATTAACTAAATGCATTTTAATGATTTAATCACAACCAAGTCTAATTAATTAAATTAATAAAAAATCGCTTAATTTATTAACTAAATGCAGTTTAATGATTTAATCACAACCATGTCTAATTAATTAAATTAATAAAAAATCGCTTAATTTATTAACTAAATGCATTTTAATGATTTAATCACAACCATGTCTAATTAATTAAATTAATAAAAAATCGCTTAATTTATTAACTAAATGCATTTTAATGATTTAATCACAACCATGTCTAATTAATTAAATTAATAAAAAATCGCTTAATTTATTAACTAAATGCATTTTAATGATTTAATCACAACCAAGTCTAATTAATTAAATTAATAAAAAATCGCTTAATTTATTAACTAAATGCAGTTTAATGATTTAATCACAACCATGTCTAATTTATTAAATTAATAAAAAATCGCTTAATTTATTAACTAAATGCAGTTTAATGATTTAATCACAACCATGTCTAATTAATTAAATTAATAAAAAATCGCTTAATTTATTAACTAAATGCAGTTTAATGTTGAAATCACTTTTAATCACATGTTTTTAAAATACAACTTAAAAGACACTTGCTTTCCATGCGTATCCCTATTGTTGAAATAGATATAAATACATATTAGAGAATATTTTTATTATGATTGTTGTCATTATTAATATTGTTTTTATTTATTTTATACCTAGATATTGTAAAGCACAACGTGTGTTGTTTGAATGGTGCTATATAAATAAAGCGGACATTGATATTGACAAATCTGGATTCCATCTTAATGATTTAATCAAAACTATGTATAATTAATTAAAAAAATAGCTTCATTTATTAATGTGTCAATAATAGGGCCCTGAACGTTTTTGGAAAAGAATCGAATTGCGATATATTTAACCAATATTACGCTTGCGATTTTATTTTTTAAGCTCTTTATCTTCTGTATTATTCAACAAAGATGAGCAATCTATTTTATATTTAGTCTGAAAGCGTATGCAAGTGAAAAGAGAATAAAAACATCATCACAGTAGTCCATATGAGACATCAGTGGGTTAATTAGAGTCTCTTGAAGCATCCAAAATACATTTGGGTCCAAAAATAACAAAAACTACGACTTTATTCAGCATTGGCTACTCTTCAGCGTTTGTGTTCAATCCTCAAATAAAGATTCAAACGGTTATGAATCAGCGAATCGATTCATGATTCAGATCGCGTGTCAAACTGCTGAAATCACGAGGCATTGGCGATCCGAATCATGAATCGATTTGCTGATTCATAACCGTTTGAATCTTTATTTGAGGATTGAACACAAACCTGTTAGTTTAACGACTATTATAGGAGTTAGTGGCGTACGAAGAACAGGCCCCAGATCCGTTTAGATAACGTCTCATGTAAACAGTCCACTGAATCTTTCAATCGGAATTATTTTAATCGTAATGACAAAAAAGTGTGCATGTAAACGTGGCTAATGTGTGCCTGTTTTCCCCCTTAGCCGAGCACGCTTCCGCAGGGGACGGTCAACATGAACCTGTGCACTGACGTGATGGACGCGGAGCCCAGGACGGGCCAGAAGAACGCGCTGTGCATTATCACCCCCGAGCAGGAATATTACATCAGAGGAGACAACAAGGAGATCATCAACGGGTGAGTGTGTTCTGGGATCAGGGCGTCGGACGGGGGGTAAAGGGGCCCGAGGCGTTTTCTATACATACATATACATGCACTAACATTTTTATAGAATTTATGTACAAATTGCTTTTTTTTAATGATAAAAATAAAAGGTGTTTTTAGGATAAAAATACAATACCTCACCCATTGGTATCACTATAGTATTTGGTATCGGGGGCCCAGCAAGATGGTTTGTACCCAGGGCCCAAAATTTGGTGCTACGCCGCAGTCTGGGGTGGCACTTTTTATTCGATATCTGAATATGCATTCGAACATGATGTGAAATATCCATAATCGAACTATAATTAAACTATCCGGCTTTATAGCGCAGTTTTTACACACTGCAAAAATGCTTTTCCTACTTAGTATTTTTGTCTTGTTTCTAGTCCAAACATCTAAATATTCTTAAAACAAGAAGTATTTACTAGACAAGTAAAAGTAATTGTCTTGTTTTGGGAAAAAATTACTCAAAATGTTTCCGCCAACAAACTTCACTGTTTTCTGGGTGAATCTCGGATCCGTTCTGGCTCCAGTAGGTCTCCTGCAATATTTGCGGCGACTGTGGTGTAATTCAACTGAAGATTCATCTGAAAATCCACCTTCTGCCACTTTTCCAGCGTCCATCCTTTTAGCAGGCTGTGGGCCTTGGCAAATGCCACACGGTTTTTCAATTGTCTTTTGTTTAGTGCTGGCTTCTGGGCACTGATTCGACCATGGAGGCCATTTCGAGACAGAATCCGACAAACTGTTCTGGTTGACACAGGGACTTCAGGTGACCAGGTCTCGTGGAGCTCTGCTGCAGTGGAAAATGGGCTGGCCTTGGATTTTCGAGCCAACAAACGGTCCTTTCGAGCAGTTGTCTTGCGGGGTCTGGCTGACCTGGGCTTGTCAAAAACGTCTCCAGTCTCTTCAAATCTTTTTTTTATCCTCTGTACTTGACGCTGAGACACATTGAAGGTGTCTGCCACATCAGCAGTGGATCTGGTCTTCAGCCTCTTGATAATCAAAACTTTAGTCTCAGGGTGAATCTTAGGCATGTTTGCAGAGGTCTAGTTGCAGTTGATGTGAAGGTCTAGCGTACTGGGGTTCTTTTTATACACACTTGAGACCTAATTGATCCATTATTAGTCACAGGTGAAGCTCATATGACAAGGCGACAACACTTATGTCTTTGCAATAATTGACTCAATGGGCTTTACCAAGCTGTGAATATTAGAATACTTTTTGACAGTTTTGTTTTTCACTGAAACATTATCACAAAAGCTGGTGGGATTAAAATGAGCCATTACTTGTAAAAAAATCTTGATTAAAAATATATTTCAGCGGCACTTTAGGTCAATTTGTACACAATTGACAAGACTTTTGTCAGGGACTGTATATGTCCAAATATACAAATAATGGGTTAAGCCCCATGCGGTCCGCCATGCTTTGTTTACATCTCGCTGCCGCAACTCCTCGCACTCAGGCAGTTTGGCGTGACTTTTCCTGGAACGCTACAAAGCCGTGAGTTGTGGTTTTAAGTCGTAACTTACGGGCTCAAAAACCTGCCTGTAACGCAGCATCCGTCTCAGTCTGACCTCTTCTGTCTCTCTCCAGGTGGACCGAACAGCTCCTGGTTTATCCCAGAACCAACAAGCAGAACCAGAAGAAGAAGCGCAAAGTGGAGCCGGCCACCTCACAGGTACACCCACTATTAGCTCTAGTTTATCCTCTTAAAGTTTGATCCTCTTATCCAATCAATATAATTCAAAGAACTTTACTAATTTATTACATTTTCAAGAGTAATATGGTGCTGTGAAATGTTGTTTTTCTGGTGGATTATTAAAGTAAAGGATTCCATTCATTATGCTAAGCTAACCTAGCGGTGACCCTGCCAAACAAAAACAATGCATGCACTGAGACAAAAATGCATTCGCCCACATATCTAAATGTAGGAAAGAAGTTGAAGAAGTTGGAGCCCTATTTGTAAAAATGCTGGGGTGTTCCTTTAAAGTAAACGATGCGTGTTGTGTGTGATTGCAGGAGCCAGGGCCGGCGAAGGTGGCGGTGACCGGCTCAGGCATCCCTGAAGCGGAGACGACGCCTGACTCCAGCTCCATTATATGGCAGGAGGAGCTGCAGAGCCGAGAGACGGACGCTTCACACACATGGGGGAGCGAAATGCCCCCGCTCGGCTCACCGCTGCCCACTGCAGGTGCGGGAGAACACACACACACACACACACACACACACACACACACACACACACACACACACACACTGCCCCTGCCCCTAAACCTATCCATCACAGCAAACATTCTGCATTTTTAGAGTGTCAAAAAAACATCACTTAGGATGATTTATAAGATGTTTTCCTCATGGGGACCAAAAAATGTCCCCACAAGGATTTTGGTTATTGCCATCTTTGTGGGGACATTTTGTCCTCATAACGTAGGGTTGACCAGGCCCCACAGACACAGTCACACACTTACTTGCTCACCTACACACACAGTGGTTCCTTTGGTCGCCTTTGTCTTGGCTTGCTCAGTTGGGGACACTAAAATTATGATCAAAGTTATTCAACTAAATATACAAATTAAATTTTTGAATTAGGTTATATTTAATTCTATAAACTATAATAATGATCTGCCAAAATTGTCTCTCTATGATAAATTAAAATAAGCTGATAACATCACTGTTTGACACCCCCCCCCCCCCCCCATCAGGAGGTCCCCCCCCCCCCCCCCACACACACACACACACAGTCTCTCACACACACACACACACTCACACGGATTCCCCCTGTGCTCTCCAGGCTCTGCGGTGAGCCGGTGCTCGGATCAGAGTTCAGTGAATGGGGATGAAGTCGGGCTCTCCTGCCACTCATCCGCTTCCCATCTGTCTCCCATCTCTCCGCTGTCTCCCACGGGAAGCTGCTCCAGCCGGCTCAGCGGAGAGATGGAGAGCGGAGGGATGGAGAGGATGAGCGGAGGGATGGAGCTGAGCGGAGGGGTCCCTCGCTGCCCGTCTCCGGCCCCCAGCGACCCCTTCCCCTCGGGCAGCAGCCTGCTCTCCAACGGCTCCCACATCAGCGGCTCCATGAGCTCTCTGGACTCCGACGCCAGCACAGACAGCCATATGCTCCGCAAGCCGGAGAAACGCAGCCGCCCTCGCAGCCCGGAGAGAAGGTGAGCCTCAGCCGGATCACACCACATCAGCCTTATTAGGCCAAAGAGAGATCGGCTAGGGCTAATATAGTGAATATATGGGCCAATATATCTTCTTATTAAACTGTTTGTACTCTTACTGAGTTCTCAATGCTTGGGTTAGCATGTAGGGACCCTCATTATGCTGCCGTGTTAGTGTGAGGCTATTTTGAGCTGTTAGTGGTATTAACTAGCGGTTTAATTTCACTACCCTGTGCCCCATAGACAAGTGTTATAAGCTAATCTGTGTTTAGAGATAAAACTCTTTACATTCGATTCTCATGAAAACGCATCCCAGAGAACGATCTACTCGCTAACCTTCTGTTAATCACCCCGAGGGGCATTTCTCACCGGAGTTGTCCTTTTAAACCGCTCACTTTTCCCCGACGAGCAGACGTATCATAGATGAGCTGAAGAATTCATCCTGAAAACAGAACGCTCTCTGCTCTGGTTTAATTTGGGTTTATGGGAATTGTGCCACTTTGTACCCAGCAGCCAATGAGGCTGTGAGCGGTCATGTGACAGAAATACCGCACTGACTGGCTTTCTCCTTTCCTTTTAAGGAGGGCTGGCAATGCGGTGCATCTCCCAAATAAGGGCAACATTTGAAAAGTCTTTTAATATTTTCGGACATCATTTTGTGAACTGAATTCCTGTCTGTAGTTTTGGGAAATGTTTGCATATGTGGGGTCATCAAAACCAGGACACACATTTAACCGTTCCTGAGGACTATCTTTGTGTGTTAAAAAGGCTCATGAGTTCCTGTAGAGATAGCAAAACACATTCTCCTTTTGCCAAATAAATGACAATTAAGCTATATATCATACGCTGAAGTACATTTCCGGAGTGTTATCGATTAAAAGAAAAAACAAGAACTGAAAACCGTGATACGAACCAAGCTGTGGGTTTGTGAACCGTGCCGCCCCTAATATGCTCCTAAAACACAATCTTCTGTTGCAGTTTTCATCCTTTTTATTTATTGTTTTTGATATTTATTCAAGTGCATTTTATTTACAGACTGAGAGTCCATTGCTGTTATTGTTTTGGTTGCTTTGTTCATTTATTGTGGTTATTTACAATGTTTTCTGTTTTTAGTGTTAAATAGTCTTTAGAGATAAAAGTTTATTGATCTTTTAAAAGGTGTGCCTGCATTATTATGCCATTATCATTATTTAAGATGAAAATGGTCTCAGAACGACTATTATCGTTTATCGCAATCATTTCTTGGCTAATTTATCGTCCAGCAAAATGTTGTCGTGACAGGCCCACCTGTCCCTACTCTGTAAAAAAAGTTACCTGGTTGCCTTAAAATTTGGAGTTCATTGAAATTAAAATTTTGAGTTAATACACAATGAACATTTATTTAGATTTGACAACCTTTATTAAAATATTATTAAAAGATTTTGTAAGCATATTGGGTAATTGTGTGTTTTATTTGTGATGACGCAGCAAAATTGTGCTATTTTCATGATTTATCACATTTTTTATGTGCTTCAGATACAATAATATTTTGAGTTTCTATTTATTAAACAAATTTCCTTCATTGTATCAACTCAAATTTTTAATTTCAATAAACTCAAAATTTTAAGGCAACCGGTTTACTTACTTTTTAACAAAAACCAACACGTTTTTTTTACAGTGTAGTGATGTCTGCTAAGATCTTCTTCTGTGTTGTCAGTGGACGCTCGAATGTGATCGAGAAGATGGAGGCGTTGGAGCTGGAGAACGCGGAGCGCATGGAGGTGGAGGAGTCGAGCCGCGGTGGCGTCCGCCAGGGCCGCAGTGAAATGAGACGCTTCCCGCGGGAGGTAATGAACATCATCAGGAAACATCATATCCACAGCAGTTAAACACAAAACTAAATAATAAATAAATAAACAACAATAAATTAAACAATTAAATAAAATCAATTAATTAAAACAAAATAGTAAAATAAATACATAAATATGTCTCTAGACATTAAGAAATCCTGTTAATTTCAAACAATTCTCTCACTGCCAACAGTAGTCCGGCAGGATATTGTCATTATAAAGTTGTTGTTGCAGCTCAGCTGATGTTGATGATGTCATGTTGTGTTCTGAAGCTCCGCCCTCCACCTATCGACCAATCAGGAGTCAGTAGTGTTTGGGGTTGCCAGATCTGCTCTAGTGACCACAGCTGCAGATCTACAAATGTTCTGCTGATCCTGCAGCCAATCTGGCAACCTCGAGTCAGGGGGAGGGGAGACACCGCTCTACAGGCTTTAGAAAGGGATTGCAGTACCACACACGCACACACACACACACACATACACACACACTCTCTCGCTCTCTCTCTCTCGCGCTCTCTAACACACTCACACACACACACAAAAAACCTCTCGCTCTCGCTCACTCTCTCTCTCAATTTCAATTCAATTCAAGATTGCTTTATTGGCATGAATGTAAAAATACAATATTGCCAAAGCGGATTACATAAATAATAATACACATTAACATAAATAATAATAATTGATGGTAATAATAAAGAAAATATTACAACACAGTATAACAACTTGAACTTAAATAACTGGTGTAACAAATTAGAACATAACATTTTTGTTTTAACATATATATATATATACACACAATCACATACTGGGGGTCTCTCTCTCTCTCTCTCTCTCTCACACACACACACACACACACACACCCACCCACACCCCATCTGTTTGTTTCCTCTTATGCCGGTTCAGTGCGGGGTCAGGTGGTTTCTCACCAGTGTAAGCGGTAGAGATTGTGATCAAGGCTCTTGTTTTTATGAAGTCATTCAGTGATAATATCTTCCACTTCTGCATCTGTGATCAGTGAAGCACAAACACCATTCGATTCGCAGCACAGACTCTTCAATAACTTCAACATCTTTGTATATTGTATATACATCTTTGTATAAATATATATATATATATATATATATATATTGAACATTTGATTGTGCATGTTTGGTTTCCCTATTTTTACACTTAAATTACCTTTATGCTCAATTTAAGACAAGCTATGAAACGCAAATTCTGACTGTTAAATGTGATGTTTTGTAACATTTTTGCTTGTATTATTTAGTTTTAAATGCATTTTGATAAATGTAGACTACTGTTCATGATCAAACGTTTTTTTTTTTTATTAATACTTTTGTTCATCAAGGACGCATTAAATTGATCAAAAGTGCCACTAAAGACATTTATAATGTTACAAATCTTTCTATTTCTCATAAATGATGTTCTTTTGGACTTTATATTATTCAAAGAATCCCGAGAAGGACAACATATCACGATTTCCACAGAAATATAAACTAAAAATAATCATAAATGTGCGTTGATGATCAGATCCTCGTGTGAGAATGATTAGTGAAGGATCATGAGACACTGAAGACTGGAGTAATGATGATAAACTCAGGAATAAATCACACTTTACTGTATATTCACATAGAGAACTGATGATTGGAGGAATATTTCACTATGATCAGTTAAAAGCAGCCTTGGTGAGACATTCATTAGTTATCAGACATAACGTAGTTGCAATGATTATTGTCCTTATTTAATGTCAGTGCGTGTGTAGTTTTCTGGGTAATTGCTCGAGTCAAGGCGTCTCAGAGTGACCTGCTGTTTGTTTGGTTCAGGAGCAGAAGATGGACCCGGCTCAGGGTTTGGACTTCTATCACTCCTCTCTGCCGCCTCTGAGAAGAGCCAAATCTCTGGACCGCAGGACAACCGAATCCGTCATGACCGTAAGCCTAACCTCCCTGTTTACTCACGCCGTGAGTGTGTGTGGAGAGTGTGTTGTCCTGTCCCTCATGGACTGTGAAGTAGTTCAGGAAAACTCCCGGACTTGCATCTTTTTCTCTCACGCGAGTGTAAAAGTGTCCCGAGGCGAGGCGAGCTCTTGGGCTGTAGTGTCAGTGCTTCACACCTGATGTTCGCTCTACTCTATCGTGTGTGTGTGTGTGTGTGTATGCTCATGACTGTTTCCCTGTTGGATTACAGCCAGACCTGCTGAACTTCAAGAAAGGTTGGATGGTGAAGCTTGACGAACAGGGCCAGGTAAGCCTATTTCTGCTGTTTTGATTGAAACTGAAACTGAATTTTTGACTATTTATGGTTGCTAAAATATCAGTGCATCACTAAATTTTGCATATTATATCTAAAGTGTTAATATTAATACGTCTTAGTAGTGTTGTAGTACTCGAGACCAGTCTTAAGACCGTTTTTTGAAGGTCTTGGTCTTTGCTTGTGCATTGTCTGATTTAACATCATTCATGTAATTTGATGTAAAACTTTCTGCTTAAAATGCAGTCAATAACTTCTCTGTAATGTGATTTCTGTGTTACTGTGCTGCCGGGTTCAAAAGCAAAGCAGCATTGTCTTAAAAATGCCCCAAATTTATAGAAATGGCCCAAAAATTCCGAGATGCAGTTTTTTTTATATAACATAGAATATAATTAAGCAAAATCACAAGAGCAAGAGAACTGTTTTCATGAATATGTGTGATTGCAAATGATATTGATGTATACAACCGTTCAATAAACAACTTAGTATTAAATGAATTGCTAATTCGGCAACGTTTCGTTATTAAACGAATCGGCTGCTTTGAACAAATCAGTTGAATAAATGATTCTGTGACATGTTTTAATGTTAAATTAATCTGAATATTATTTATGAAGGTGTAATTATACCAATTCAGAAACAATTTCTTTGCCATGCATTTTACTGTCAGTGGTTTGATTGGTGTCAGCGCTATAGTGTCTTACTATTCTAATTACATTTATTCATTAAATATAAGACATTTCTCAGACAGTAGATATGGATCTTTTAGATGCATTTAAGGAGAGCTGGTCTGGTCTTGATTACAACTCTAGCCTGCCGTGGTCATCCTCAGCTCTAGTCAGAATATGAGTCTGATGCTCATTGGGCTGTGATTATGGGGAGTGTTTCAACCCAACCAGGGAAGCCTTCGATTGGACAGACCGACAACCAATCAGAGCAGCGGAGCGACGCATAACGTTAGTGGTCAAATGTCAACAGAACTCAACTGCACTGTGTTGCCAAGTCTGCGGTTTTCCCGCCGGTTGTTTTCCATGTCCGCGGATTGAAGCGACCTCAATTATGGGATATATAGACCCAGGAATGACAATTTTAGCAAAAACCTTGCCAAAATAACGCACATTTTACCCCACAAACGGCATCCCCTGATATAAATGGTCAGTTGATGATCCCCTGATGATCTCATTGGTCAGTTTCTGTTGATCATCTGTCCATCATCGGCTAAAGCCCGCCCTGATGATCTCATTGGTCAGTTACTGTTGATCATCTGTCCATCATCGGCTAAAGCCCGCCCTGATGATCTCATTGGTCAGTTACTGTTGATCATCTGTCCGTCATCGGCTAAAGCCCGCCCTGATGATCTCATTGGTCAGTTTCTGTTGATCATCTGTCCATCATCGGCTAAAGCCCGCCCTGATGATCTCATTGGTCAGTTTCTGTTGATCATCTGTCCATCATCGGCTAAAGCCCGCCCTGATGATCTCATTGGTCAGTTTCTGTTGATCATCTGTCCATCATCGGCTAAAGCCCGCCCTGATGATCTCATTGGTCAGTTACTGTTGATCATCTGTCCATCATCGGCTAAAGCCCGCCCTGATGATCTCATTGGTCAGTTTCTGTTGATCATCTGTCCGTCATCGGCTAAAGCCCGCCCTGATGATCTCATTGGTCAGTTTCTGTTGATCATTTGTCCATCATCGGCTAAAGCCCGCCCTGATGATCTCATTGGTCAGTTTCTGTTGATCATCTGTCCATCATCGGCTAAAGCCCGCCCTGATGATCTCATTGGTCAGTTACTGTTGATCATCTGTCCGTCATCGGCTAAAGCCCGCCCTGATGATCTCATTGGTCAGTTTCTGTTGATTATCTGTCCATCATCGGCTAAAGCCCGCCCTGATGATCTCATTGGTCAGTTTCTGTTGATCATCTGTCCATCATCGGCTAAAGCCCGCCCTGATGATCTCATTGGTCAGTTTCTGTTGATCATCTGTCCATCATCGGCTAAAGCCCGCCCTGATGATCTCATTGGTCAGTTACTGTTGATCATCTGTCCATCATCGGCTAAAGCCCGCCCTGATGATCTCATTGGTCAGTTTCTGTTGATCATCTGTCCGTCATCGGCTAAAGCCCGCCCTGATGATCTCATTGGTCAGTTTCTGTTGATCATTTGTCCATCATCGGCTAAAGCCCGCCCTGATGATCTCATTGGTCAGTTTCTGTTGATCATCTGTCCATCATCGGCTAAAGCCCGCCCTGATGATCTCATTGGTCAGTTACTGTTGATCATCTGTCCATCATCGGCTAAAGCCCGCCCTGATGATCTCATTGGTCAGTTTCTGTTGATCATCTGTCCGTCATCGGCTAAAGCCCGCCCTGATGATCTCATTGGTCAGTTTCTGTTGATCATCTGTCCATCATCAGCTAAAGCCCGCCCTGATGATCTCATTGGTCAGTTTCTGTTGATCATCTGTCCTTCATCGGCTAAAGCCCGCCCTGATGATCTCATTGGTCAGTTTCTGTTGATCATCTGTCCTTCATCGGCTAAAGCCCGCCCTGATGATCTCATTGGTCAGTTTCTGTTGATCATCTGTCCGTCATCGGCTAAAGCCCGCCCTGATGATCTCATTGGTCAGTTTCTGTTGATCATCTGTCCGTCATCGGCTAAAGCCCGCCCTGATGATCTCATTGGTCAGCTTCTGTTGATCATCTGTCCATCATCGGCTAAAGCCCGCCCTGATGATCTCATTGGTCAGTTTCTGTTGATCATCTGTCCGTCATCGGCTAAAGCCCGCCCTGATGATCTCATTGGTCAGCTTCTGTTGATCATCTGTCCATCATCGGCTAAAGCCCGCCCTGATGATCTCATTGGTCAGTTTCTGTTGATCATCTGTCCGTCATCGGCTAAAGCCCGCCCTGATGATCTCATTGGTCAGTTTCTGCTGATCATCTGTCCGTCATCGGCTAAAGCCCGCCCTGATGATCTCATTGGTCAGTTTCTGTTGATCATCTGTCCATCATCAGCTAAAGCCCGCCCTGATGATCTCATTGGTCAGTTTCTGTTGATCATCTGAACTTCATCGGCTAAAGCCCGCCCTGATGATCTCATTGGTCAGTTTCTGTTGATCATCTCTCCGTCATCGGCTAAAGCCCGCCCTGATGATCTCATTGGTCAGTTTCTGTTGATCATCTGTCCGTCATCGGCTAAAGCCCGCCCTGATGATCTCATTGGTCAGTTTCTGTTGATCATCTGCCCATCATCAGCTAAAGCCCGCCCTGATGATCTCATTGGTCAGTTTCTGTTGATCATCTGTCTGTCATCGGCTAAAGCCCGCCCTGATGATCTCATTGGTCAGTTTCTGTTCAGGCATAATTAATCCTCTAAGGATCTAAGTCCAGACTGCACTGCCCGAGCTCAGATGTTGTGGGCGGGGCCGAGTTTGGATGTGGGCGGGGCTGAGTTTGGCTGGGGGTGGGGCTGAGTTCGGTTGTGGGCGGGGATGAGTGCGGCTGGCATCCAGGCTAACATTACTGAGTCTTGGCTTAACGTGCAAAAACTCCATTGGCTTCTGCATTTGATGTATAAAGTGGTTTGTGCTGAAGATAGGCAGCCGTGTTGGTCAGATGTTTAGCTCAAAGCATGCTCTCTAAAGGCCACACTTTGATTGCCTCAATGGCTGGAAGCTGAAAGGATCCAGCCTCTCATAAATGTCTTGAAGCCAGTTTGATCTCATGCACTCCACATGTGCCTCTTCTGTTTCAGTGGAAGAAGTATTGGTTTGTGCTGACGGATCACAGTCTCCGATACTACAAGGATTCGATCGCTGAAGAGGTGATGGTTTATCTGGTTATCTGTGCATGTTTAATTGCTCGCCCTGATGGCTGTATTTGTTGACGTTTCTCTCAGTGAATGAGTGTTTATGTGCACAGGCGTCTGATCTCGACGGAGAGATTGACCTCAGCTCGTGCTATAATGTCACGGAGTATCAAGCTCAACGCAACTACGGCTTCCAGATTCATGCAAGTCTACAGACGGCTCAGATTTTATGGGCTTTTTTTATTTTTATTTTTATTTAAAAAAAACATATTTTTATTTGTATTAGCTTTTTTTTGGCTTATGTACTTTCTATTTTACTTTTTGAAGAGTTTACATTTTATTTTGTAGACTTTTTATTTTCTTAACTTTGTTTTTATGGATTTTTTTTTTATTGTATTTTATGGACTTTTGATTTTTTTATTTTGTTTTTTTATAACTGTTTTTGATTTTTTTTAAATTACATTTTATTTTGTGGACTTACTTTTTTATTTAGATTATTTTTTGCATTTTATTAAGTGATTTTTATGGAATTTTTTTATTTTATATTTTAGACATTTATTTATAGACTTTGTTTTATTTCATTGTATGGCCTTTTTATAGCCTTTTTTTCCTCTTTTAGTTTTATCTAGCATGCCATGTTATAAAGGTATTTTTAATTGTTGTTCTGTAATTGTAATTAAATACTACTTTTTGGGACTGCAGGGACAGACAATCCAGTTCTGAGCGCATGTTTGGCTCTTTTTATCAAAGGTTTTGCAATATTTCTTCTGATCTTTGTGCTCTTTTGTCCCCCCAGACCCAAGAGGCGGTGCACACACTCTCCGCCATGACCGCAGGAATACGACGCAACTGGATCCAAGCAGTCATGAAAAACGTGCGGCCGTCCACCGCTCCAGACGTTGCCAGGTGTGTTACCACACATAATGCAGTGAATCAGAAATGGTGTTTATCTTTAAAATATTAAAGCCGTGGTTCTGTTGTTTTTGGGGCAGTATTACATGTCTTAATACTTCTTTGTTTTTAAAACGTCTTATTTTTCTTTTATTCTCCCTTTATTCCACACCGCTGTCTGTGCTTTGAATGGCTCGTTTGCTTCCTGCTTCTATGAAGCCCCTCCCTCTGAAAAACGCAATGGTCTTAGATTGGTTAGATGGCCAAATGTAGTTTCCTGTATTTTTATTGGCTGAAGCACAGGTTAAGGCCACGCCCCTTCCCATTAAGGGCAGAAGTCACATCTGCGGAGACTAGCGAGGGTTTATGATGTCACCAACCCAGGAAGAAGCTTGTTGTAGTCCAAACCGGCCATTTTTGTAGGCAATAAACTGCCGTAACTTTAAAAGACAATATCTCCGTTTGCAGTGAACTTTCAGCGCTGTAACTTTGCAGAAACTGTTTATGCTCAAGCAGTGACATTACACACTAACTAAAGTTAAAAAAGTCAAATCGCATGCAACCAGCCCTTTAATATTTTGCTTGTAAAATATTTCCAGCCTGACGGACGAGCAAGGCTCTTGTGGAGCCTTTGAGAGTCTAGCCCGTCCTGACATCACTCAGGACTCCCCGTCCTCTGAAGCGTCAGTAGAGCGGGAAGGAGGACTAAAGAAGAGCCGAGCGAGAGAACGGAGGAGAGAAGGAAGGTCCAAAACCTTCGACTGGGCCGAGTTTCGCCCCATCGCCCAGGCTCTGGCCCAGCAGAGAGCCCACGAGGCTGACACCTTCCAGGCTGAGCTGACAGAGCGCAACAGAAGGAGGGAGGAGCGGCGGCGCAGGTACGAGAGCGTTACCGGAGCATCCTTCGAGGCTTCTGACACCGCTAAGATGGACTTTGAGAGTGGGGGCGTGGTCCAGGTAGATGCTGCACCCCCATCGGAGGAGCAGCAGCAGAGAGTGGAGGAGGAGATAGAGCAGCGCTGGCAGCAGGTGGAGAAGACGCCCATTAGGGAGGAGAGGAGGGTGCCGTTGCCTTCAAACCATCCGAGCAGAGACACATCTGATCTGGAGAAACTCGTTGACAGCTACAAAAAAGGGGTACGGGCATGCAGTATCCAATGCACAGACATGCAGTATCCAATGCACAGACATGCAGTATCCAATGCACAGACATGCAGTATCCAATGCACAGACATGCAGTATCCAGTGCACAGACATGCAGTATCCAGTGCACAGACATGCAGTATCCAATGCACAGACATGCAGTATCCAATGCACAGACATGCAGTATCCAATGCACAGACATGCAGTATCCAATGCACAGACATGCAGTATCCAATGCACAGACATGCAGTATCCAGTGCACAGACATGCAGTATCCAATGCACAGACATGCAGTATCCAATGCACAGACATGCAGTATCCAATGCACAGACATGCAGTATCCAATGCACAGACATGCAGTATCCAATGCACAGACATGCAGTATCCAATGCACAGACATGCAGTATCCAATGCACAGACATGCAGTATCCAATGCACAGACATGCAGTATCCAGTGCACAGACATGCAGTATCCAATGCACAGACATGCAGTATCCAATGCACAGACATGCAGTATCCAGTGCACAGACATGCAGTATCCAATGCACAGACATGCAGTATCCAATGCACAGACATGCAGTATCCAATGCACAGACATGCAGTATCCAATGCACAGACATGCAGTATCCAATGCACAGACATGCAGTATCCAGTGCACAGACATGCAGTATCCAATGCACAGACATGCAGTATCCAATGCACAGACATGCAGTATCCAGTGCACAGACATGCAGTATCCAATGCACAGACATGCAGTATCCAATGCACAGACATGCAGTATCCAATGCACAGACATGCAGTATCCAGTGCACAGACATGCAGTATCCAATGCACAGACATGCAGTATCCAATGCACAGACATGCAGTATCCAATGCACAGACATGCAGTATCCAGTGCACAGACATGCAGTATCCAATGCACAGACATGCAGTATCCAATGCACAGACATGCAGTATCCAATGCACAGACATGCAGTATCCAGTGCACAGACATGCAGTATCCAATGCACAGACATGCAGTATCCAGTGCACAGACATGCAGTATCCAGTGCACAGACATGCA
Source organism: Pseudorasbora parva (assembly GCF_024679245.1). Lineage (NCBI taxonomy): Eukaryota > Metazoa > Chordata > Actinopteri > Cypriniformes > Gobionidae > Pseudorasbora > Pseudorasbora parva. Next base: position 1,336,438 of record NC_090192.1, read on the forward strand.
GTATCCAATGCACAGACATGCAGTATCCAATGCACAGACATGCAGTATCCAGTGCACAGACATGCAGTATCCAATGCACAGACATGCAGTATCCAATGCACAGACATGCAGTATCCAATGCACAGACATGCAGTATCCAGTGCACAGACATGCAGTATCCAATGCACAGACATGCAGTATCCAATGCACAGACATGCAGTATCCAATGCACAGACATGCAGTATCCAATGCACAGACATGCAGTATCCAATGCACAGACATGCAGTATCCAATGCACAGACATGCAGTATCCAATGCACAGACATGCAGTATCCAGTGCACAGACATGCAGTATCCAATGCACAGACATGCAGTATCCAATGCACAGACATGCAGTATCCAATGCACAGACATGCAGTATCCAGTGCACAGACATGCAGTATCCAATGCACAGACATGCAGTATCCAGTGCACAGACATGCAGTATCCAATGCACAGACATGCAGTATCCAATGCACAGACATGCAGTATCCAATGCACAGACATGCAGTATCCAATGCACAGACATGCAGTATCCAATGCACAGACATGCAGTATCCAATGCACAGACATGCAGTATCCAATGCACAGACATGCAGTATCCAGTGCACAGACATGCAGTATCCAGTGCACAGACATGCAGTATCCAATGCACAGACATGCAGTATCCAGTGCACAGACATGCAGTATCCAGTGCACAGACATGCAGTATCCAGTGCACAGACATGCAGTATCCAATGCACAGACATGCAGTATCCAATGCACAGACATGCAGTATCCAATGCACAGACATGCAGTATCCAGTGCACAGACATGCAGTATCCAGTGCACAGACATGCAGTATCCAATGCACAGACATGCAGTATCCAATGCACAGACATGCAGTATCCAGTGCACAGACATGCAGTATCCAGTGCACAGACATGCAGTATCCAGTGCACAGACATGCAGTATCCAGTGCACAGACATGCAGTATCCAGTGCACAGACATGCAGTATCCAATGCACAGACATGCAGTATCCAATGCACAGACATGCAGTATCCAGTGCACAGACATGCAGTATCCAGTGCACAGACATGCAGTATCCAATGCACAGACATGCAGTATCCAATGCACAGACATGCAGTATCCAGTGCACAGACATGCAGTATCCAGTGCACAGACATGCAGTATCCAGTGCACAGACCTGCAGTATCCAATGCACAGACATGCAGTATCCAATGCACAGACATGCAGTATCCAATGCACAGACATGCAGTATCCAATGCACAGACATGCAGTATCCAATGCACAGACATGCAGTATCCAATGCACAGACATGCAGTATCCAATGCACAGACATGCAAAGTTGAAAAATCAATGTAGTATAAAATTGTAACACATTTTTGTGCTGTGGCCGTTGTTAGGTTGAAGAGCTGAAAGTTCAGTTGGAGAGCTGCCACCAGCAGTTAATGGACTCCAATCGGCACAAACTGGAGCTGGAGGGTCAGCTCAAAAACGCCCTTGACCGGGAACACCAGATCCGCGCTGGTTACATTTCACCGGTATGTCACATGATTTCCATAATGCATTCAGGCATTGAGTGACTTTTTTTCCATTGAGCACATTGTGTCATTATTAGGTGAAAAACAAACACAAGGCTTCCATCTTCATCATCGAAGCTGCAAACGCGTGCTTTGCATGTCTAGAGACCGTTGCATGTAAACGAACATCTCTTTGTGCCTTTACATAAGATTCCTCTTGCCATGTTCATGCAAAATGACATTGTGATGTCAACTTCATGCAAGCTCTATTGCATGTTCCAACATAGAAATTATTAACATCAAACATGAATTAATGCAATAATGGCATGAGAACTTACTGTTCCCTCCTGATACATTCATACTCAATGATGCACATCTGAAATTTAGATTTCACTGAGATGTTTTATCAGTATTTATGCAATCGTTAATAGGTTTTCAGTGTCTATTTATATTTTCCCAAAAGCATTGAGTATCAGTATATCTTAAGGGTGTTGAAAATGATTTAAAATGTATCTTTTGCAGACAAGTGCTTCATAAACATTGGCATATGAAAAGGAGCCTATTGAGGGCGTATGTGCATGACATGTTTTATCATATTTAACCATTCGTTCATCTCATTTTTAACCTTACTCTTACTCCAATATATGCAATATAGTGTGTGTGTGTGTGTGTGTGTGTGTGTGTGTGTGTGTGTGTGTGTGGGCATGTTTTTGTGACATATCAGGACACAAATGTGTATAATGCCATGGGTATGACACAGGTATTACAGGAGAGGGTGAAATATGAGGACATTACCCATGGCCCCACTTTACAAAAGGCTTATAAATCACACAGGATTAAAAAATTTAGAAAGTAAAAATGCAGAATGTTTCCTGTGATGGGTAGGTTTAGGGGCTGGGTGTGATGGGTAGGTTTAGGGGCTGTGTGTGTGTGTGTGTGTGATGGGTAGGTTTAGGGGCAGTGTAAGGGGATAGAAAATACGGTTTGTACAGTATAAAAACCATTACGCCTATGGAGAGTCCCCATATATCACAAAAACAAAAGTGTGTGTGTTTGTCTTTATTTTTGTTCAGAAAATTGTGTTGCATTGCTTTCTGAGTGTAATTCGAACCTTACAGACTTTTTTGGGGATTGAATAGCTTCACAGTTAGATAGTTTTCAGTATAGTGCTTAAGGTTTTATGTGTTATAAGCACATATGGGATGATTTTTATCTTAAGCGTGGCATCGATCGCATATCAGGGACACTCAAAAGGTGTTCAATATCTGTTCAGGACACACTTTCCTCATCTGCTTAGTTTAATTCACCAGTGAATCCAAAGGTTTGCTATGAACAGACAGTAGTGGTTGCTTAATATTTAGTCTACATTGTTCCTCAAAAGAACGCAGGCTTATTACTGGATGGCATGGTCTGGCATTCTTACCTAGCACTAATTTTGTGTCACTTACCCCATGAAACAACTCGTTAACCTCTTAATATGCATGCTTTGTCTTCGATGTACTAACCTATGCCATTAATTTTTTTTCTAGCGTTCTAATTTGCATCATACCATGAAAGAAGCTGAATGAGTGTAACCGTAAAGGCCAATGCGCACCGCACAGACAAACGCCAACAAACAAGATGGCCGTTGGATGTAGAATTTTTTTTTATGGCCGACAAACTCGAGCGCTGACAGAATAACACAAGATATTCTCCATTAATTTTAACCAACACAAATAAAAGACTGTAGCTTTCAGACACGTCCGTCGTCTCGTTTTATAGTTACTCTGAGGGCGTTTCTATGCCGTTAAATGTTGTATTATTGTAACACGAGAATGCATCCATGTGACAGATCTCGCTCAGATTTCACGCGTGCGCTCACACTTCGTCCAGTCGCTCTTGTGAATATCTTCAGTCTCTTTCTCTAGAATTGTCTTCTGATTTGTCCAGAAACCTGACATTTTCACCTCAAGGATAAGTGCAAGATAAGCGTTTTTGGTGTTTGTCTGTGCGGTGTGAATTGGCCTTCAAGGGATAGTTCACCCAAAAATGAAGATGACCCCATGATTTACTATCCCTCAAGCAACGAACGCAATCAGAGTTATATTAAAAAATATCCTGGCTCTTCCAAGCTTTATAATGGCAGTGCAAAATATGAAGCCCATAAAAAATGCATCCATCCATCATAAAAGTATGTGCATCCATCCATCCATCCATCCATCCATCCATCCATCCATCCATCCATCCATCTATCATTAAAAAGCATCCATCTATCATACAAGTGCATCCATCCATCATACAAGTGCATCCATCCATCATACAAGTGCATCCATCCGTCATACAAGTGCATCCATCCGTCATACAAGTGCATCCATCCGTCATACAAGTGCATCCATCCATCATACAAGTGCATCCATCCGTCATACAAGTGCATCCATCCGTCATACAAGTGCATCCATCCGTCATACAAGTGCATCCATCCATCATACAAGTGCATCCATCCGTCATACAAGTGCATCCATCCGTCATACAAGTGCATCCATCCGTCATACAAGTGCATCCATCCGTCATACAAGTGCATCCATCCGTCATACAAGTGCATCCATCGTCATACAAGTGCATCCATCCATCATACAAGTGCATCCATCCATCATACAAGTGCATCCATCCATCATAAAACTGCATCTGTCCATCATAAAAGTACATCTATCAATCTTAAAAGTGCATCCATCCATCATAAAAGTAAATCCATCCATCATAAAAGTGCATCCATCATAAAAGTGCATCCATCATTAAAGTGCATCCATCCATCATAAAAGTAAATCCATCCATCATAAAAGTGCATCCATCATTAAAGTGCATCCATCCATCATAAAAGTAAATCCATCCATCATTAAAGTGCATCCATCATAAAAGTGCATCCATCCATCATAAAAGTAAATCCATCCATTACAAAAGTGCTCCACACGGCTCTAGGGGTTAATGAAGGCCTTCTCAAGCGAATCGATGGGTTTTTGTAGGAAAAATATCCACATTTAACACGTTATAAAGTAAAATATTTAGCTTCCGGCGGACCGCCTTCCATATTCAGCTCATGAAGCAAGTTTAACGCCTCTTGCGGTTCATCGCCAGGCAGTTACGCTTTCCGTAAGTTGAATACAGTAGGCGATCTTAGCGGAAACTATATATTTAACTTTATAATGTGTTAAATATGCATACATTGATTCACTTCAGAAGGCCTTTTTAACCCCTGGAGCCATGTGTAGCACTTTTATGATGGATGGATGCACTTTTTTAGGGTTTAAATTTTGCACTGCCATTATAAAGCTTGGAAGAGTCAGGACATTTTTTAATTTAACTTGATTGTGTTTGTCTGAAAGAAGAATGTCATAAACACCTAGGATGGCTTGAGTAAATCATGGGGTAATTTCTTTTTTTGGGGTGAACTAACCCTTTAATAGACACAGATGTTGTAATGAAAAGTAAATTTGCCTCAACTTGTTGATTTAATCATCTAGAAATTCATTAGATTTCTTCACCAATGCTGACTGTTAACCAACTGTCTGGTCCCCTTTTCCAAGCTGGAGTCCCCTTTGAGTCTTGAGACAGAGCCCCAGATGAAGAAGACTGAACTGGTTAGTTCTCAAGCTCAGAGCTTAACAAAGAAGTACCAGGAAACCAAAGAGCTCCTGCAGCTGCAAGAACTGAAAAAGCGCAACATGCAGGCACAGCTTGGCCTTTCTCTCTCTCACTGGCCCACAAAGGAACCTTGCCTTTCTGACACCAATACATCTGAGGTCTGTCCCTCAAACTCCGTTCAAAAAACGTTCAGTTTCGTACTTCAGGATAGTGAGGGAAAGATTAGAGAGCTCGAGGGCTTGATAGACGCGAGTGAGCCTCTGACATTAAGAGAGCTGATAAAGCTTATGCACTCGCATAGCGAATACATTTGGGTCGGATCTCCTCAAGGACAGGAAAGAAGTGGATCAGTAGGTGAAATAGTGCAATGCCAGAAACTTTTGGAAAGCCTCAAGAACCAGCAGGAAATCGAGACTGAGACGATGAGGAAAAGCTTGGAACGAGCTGGCGACTGTATACGAGACTATGAATCTCGATTGGTCACCATGGAGGACATGTTGGGAAAACGTAAAACTGAGAATCCGTATGCATCAGGTTGCCTTAGAGAAGAACGTCCTGAAATGTCGCATCAGGTGGAGTTGCTTGCGAACGAAAACGTCGCTTTGAACCAGCGCTATCAGGAAATCGTTAACCAGTTGCGAGAAGCGGATCGAGAAATAGACCGGCTGAAAGCAGAGCTTTGTAGACTACGTAGCAGTCAGCAATATCCGCAAGCCAACGTGAACCAAGAAAGCAAAGTGACCGAGGAGAGAAACGTGTACGAGCGAGAGCTCGGTGAGAAGTCAGAGAAGCTGCAAGAGGCTCTGATTAAATTGGAGACGCTTGGAAATCACTTGAAGGATACCGAGAAAAGATTGCAATTAAAAGAAGCCACTCTTAGGGGTCTGGGGTTTCAGGTGGCGGAAAGCGAAAAAGGCGATGAAGAGTTGGAGAAAGACGAGCTCAAGCAGCAATTGGAGGTCCTTCAATCTGAGCTTTCAGAGAAAGAGAAGAAGCTTCAAATTGCTGAGGAGGTCTGTCAAGAACTTCAGTCCCAGAGTGCAAAACACGAAGAGACCGCGAGGATGTTTAGTCAGATGCTCGTAGATTCGCAGAAGGAAGTTAGGATGTTGAAAGCGAAGGAAGCGGAAAAAGAAAGTGGATGCCAAGAGTTGATGCAATCACTCACACATGAGGATGTGATTGAGAAAGTCGTGGAAGAGTTCAAAAGAAAGTCCAAGTCTCTCAACGATGTGCTTGACATGTTGGTGATTGCCGGTAAGGCAACTACAGAATGGGATTTTTCCAGCACCAACATTTTGGATGAGAATCAGGCAGGAATGCTGTTTGAGAGAAGGATTCTGCGTAAGGTGTTAGGTGGTTTAGAGGATGATCAGAAAGAGCAAACTCTTAAATCTGCGAAAACCGTCCTAGAGCGAATGCTTGCGGATAATAAGATGCTGCTACTCATGAATAATCTCAAAGAACGTGAAAGCGATGCAACATCCGCAAGATTGAAATCAGATCTTTTGACTCGCTTGTTTAATGGTGCCACCAATCCTGGCGTTATGAGGAGTCTCACTGAAGTCGTTCAGAAGAAAGTGGCGTTATTAAATCGGACCGCTTCGGCTCTCAGGGAGCAAACACATGAGCCGCTACAGTCTCTGGCTTTGACTCTTTCAAGCTGCGATGCTCAACGATGCTGGTCCGAGTACATTCGTGAGGCTATAATGGACGTAACATCCATGTATTTTGTAGTTCTGCAGATCCTCCCAGAGATTAAACATTTAGATTCGTGTACCGATTTGAGAGAGTCTGAACTAGAGGCGAAGCAGGTCGCGTTGAGTCCCAAGAGTGGAGACTTAACACACATTCAGATTGAAGGAGAACCGGTTGACTCTTTAGACAAGGCCATACAGCTTCAGGACACGATGGCGAAGCATAAAAAAGAGCTGCGTGAGTTAAAGGAGGTGTACGAGAACGAAGCAGAGAAGCTGAGACTGGAAGTGGCCAATGCTGGAGATACTCTGAGACTGAGATCCGAGGAGAACGTGAAAGAGATCGACCGTCTCACGGTGTGCATGGAGAACCTCAAGAAGAAGCACGAGATGGAGTTTAATGACTTGCAAGCACGCTTTAATCAAGAGATGGAAGAGCTTGCGGACGCTTGCGGAGATGATGGCGAACCAACTTCGGCTTACCTCAAAGTACGGATCCAAAAGCTCGTGTCCCGGGTGTCCGAATTGACCGAGGAAAAGACTCGACAAGAGCGAGATGGGGATGCAGCGTTGCTGCGTCTGAAATACGAGAAAGACTTGGAAAACCTAAAGGTCAAGGAGTTCCGTGTCCTTGCTGTTCTCCGTCTGTTCATGTGGCAACCTGACCCTTTCCCTTCCTTTTCTGACACTAACCCTGCTTTGTGGTGCTTTGGTCTAGCCTAATAACTCTCACCAGTGATGCATGGCTGCTAACCTTAGGTGTGCATGTACACTTTAACGTTAGGAGTGTGGATGAGGGGGAAATTAAATATAAGCAAAACCCAATGGAGATCAATTACGAATCAGTTCGTTAGATGTATCGGGGAATGCATAACTGCGTACTCTTTACGTTAGCGAATTCTGACTTGGTTTTGAACTTGTTTTCGCACTCAAGCTCTTTGCCTGTTTAACAGACTAGTCCTTTGCATAAATTGCTGCTCATCTTTGATGACTGCAACACGCCCCAGCTGGTTAACCCAATTAATTATAAAGATTGCATGACGATAACTAAACCATTTTATTTTAAACAGCGGTCTATGATTTAAAATGTGAACGTTTTTGTGAAAGATTTGACTCTGAAAACAGAGGCAATTAAATTGCATTGTGCATTATTATAATGCATCCAATTTATTTTATTGAATAACTAGTGTATTGCATTGTTGCACCATCTGGCAATTGAAAATATGCAAGTACTGACAAAACACAAGCTAAATTTGTGACTCGTTTGCTTATTAAAAGCGTAAAAATGTGCAATTACTGCAGTAGTTTTCTATTGTTTTGTCAGGGTGATGTGGCTCAAGTCACTTCCTGGCTAGATCATTTTAGACTCATATACAAATTGTAAACGTGAAAGTTTATGATGCCGGTTTTTATAAGCTCATATAATTTGATAGCCTGTATTTGGTACTTTTGTCTATTTTTCTCTCTGTTAATTGTAAAACAGTAATGACAGTTCCTCTGTTTTTAGTTGTGCTTTGGGTTCCAGGAATAATTCTTAACTACAATTTTTGTTTTTAAATTTAGACCGGATCTAATTTTGTACTAAAAAGATTTAAGGCATTGAGTTTATAGTTACGCACAAACTAAGTCGTACTAAATGTGTCCTCATCAGAATGCGATCCTGGACTCGTGTGTGTCCTGGCGAGAAAGGAAATGAGATTTTCAACCCAGAGACGCTGGTGAATAAACAAGTGCAGGTGCTGTTGTGATACAGAGACAGGAAAAGTTGGTTCAGGAGATGGGTCGTGTCCTGCAAAAACAATCTGCTCAGAGATCAGGGCCATTGAATAGACAGCGGAAGTGCATTGGGTTTGCATGGTCGGTTGAAATCTCTTGTACTGAAATCAACTCTGTTCCTGAATTGTAGCTTTAATCCTTAAAGTGTCAAATCGTAAAATTTTTGGATTTGAACATTCAAGTTGTTTTTCAGTTCCCCGGGAACATTGAAATCAAAACGCGTCATATCACCAGACGAGTTTTATAGTGCCCCCAAAACATACATTGACATTTAAGCCACAAATGCTTGAATTTCATTGCATTAGAAGCTGAAATCTTTGCAAGTATTTGCAAACAAATGTTTAGGTTTTTCTGAGCTATTTATGCAATGCCATCAATTGGTGTCAAGGGGATTTGAGCGCACCTATGAAGTCAGTTCTCACCGGTGTAGAGAATTATATTAACTATCAACATGATGTTTGACAACCATAATGTGTTCAAATACTTTTCATCTCGTGTTTGAACTACATATTGACTGCTTATGTATTAAGCTTTACACTTAAACACAAATCAAACCTTTTGCTTACTGTATGGAAGCTTGTTTCCGCCTCAAAGTAAAACAATACAAAAGTAATCGAGATTCTGAGTCTGATCTCGAAATTCTGAGTCTGATCTCGATGTTCTGAGTCTGATCTCGCTGTTCTGAGTCTGATCTCGCGGTTCTGAGTCTGATCTCGCGGTTCTGAGTCTGATCTCGCGGCTCTGAGTCTGATCTCGCGGCTCTGAGTCTGATCTCGCGGCTCTGAGTCTGATCTCGTGGCTCTGAGTCTGATCTCGCGGCTCTGAGTCTGATCTCGCGGCTCTGAGTCTGATCTCGCTGTTCTGAGTCTGATCTGTCACTTCTGAGTCTGATCTCGCTGTTCTGAGTCTGATCTCGCTGTTCTGAGTCTGATCTCGCTGTTCTGAGTCTGATCTCGCTGTTCTGAGTCTGATCTCGCGGTTCTGAGTCTGATCTGTCGGTCCTGAGTCTGATCTGTCGGTCCTGAGTCTGATCTGTCGGTCCTGAGTCTGATCTGTCGATCCTGAGTCTGATCTGTCGGTCCTGAGTCTGATCTGTCGGTCCTGAGTCTGATCTGTCGATCCTAAATCTGATCTGTCGATCCTAAATCTGATCTCGCGGTTCTGAGTCTGATCTGTCGATCCTGAGTCTGATCTGTCGATTCTGAGTCTGATCTGTCGTTTCTGAGTCTGATCTGTCGTTTCTGAGTCTGATCTGTCGTTTCTGAGTCTGATCTGTCGTTTCTGAGTCTGATCTCGCTGTTCTGAGTCTGATCTCGCTGTTCTGAGTCTGATCTCGCTGTTCTGAGTCTGATCTGTCGATTCTGAGTCTGATCTCGCGGTTCTAAGTCTGATCTCGCGGTTCTGAGTCTGATCTCGCTGTTCTGAGTCTGATCTGTCGATTCTGAGTCTGATCTCGCTGTTCTGAGTCTGATCTCGCGGTTCTGAGTCTGATCTCGCGGTTCTGAGTCTGATCTCGCTGTTCTGAGTCTGATCTGTCGATTCTGAGTCTGATCTCGCTGTTCTGAGTCTGATCTGTCGATTCTGAGTCTGATCTCGCGGCTCTGAGTCTGATCTCGCGGCTCAGAGTCTGATCTCGCGGCTCAGAGTCTGATCTCGCGGCTCAGAGTCTGATCTCGCGGCTCTGAGTCTGATCTCGCGGCTCTGAGTCTGATCTCGCGGCTCTGAGTCTGATCTCGCGGCTCTGAGTCTGATCTCGCGGCTCTGAGTCTGATCTCGCTGTTCTGAGTCTGATCTCGCTGTTCTGAGTCTGATCTGTCGATTCTGAGTCTGATCTCGCTGTTCTGAGTCTGATCTCGCTGTTCTGAGTCTGATCTCGCTGTTCTGAGTCTGATCTGTCGATTCTGAGTCTGATCTGTCGATTCTGAGTCTGATCTCGCTGTTCTGAGTCTGATCTCGCTGTTCTGAGTCTGATCTCGCGGCTCATAGTCTGATCTCGCTGTTCTGAGTCTGATCTGTCGATTCTGAGTCTGATCTCGCTGTTCTGAGTCTGATCTCGCTGTTCTGAGTCTGATCTCGCTGTTCTGAGTCTGATCTCGCTGTTCTGAGTCTGATCTGTCGTTTCTGAGTCTGGTCTGTCGTTTCTGAGTCTGATCTGTCGTTTCTGAGTCTGATCTCGCTGTTCTGAGTCTGATCTCGCTGTTCTGAGTCTGATCTCGCTGTTCTGAGTCTGATCTCGCTGTTCTGAGTCTGATCTGTCGATTCTGAGTCTGATCTCGCTGTTCTGAGTCTGATCTCGCTGTTCTGAGTCTGATCTCGCGGTTCTGAGTCTCATCTGTCGATTCTGAGTCTGATCTCGCTGTTCTGAGTCTGATCTCGCTGTTCTGAGTCTGATCTCGCGGCTCATAGTCTGATCTCGCTGTTCTGAGTCTGATCTGTCGATTCTGAGTCTGATCTCGCTGTTCTGAGTCTGATCTCGCTGTTCTGAGTCTGATCTCGCTGTTCTGAGTCTGATCTCGCTGTTCTGAGTCTGATCTCGCTGTTCTGAGTCTGATCTCGCTGTTCTGAGTCTGATCTGTCGTTTCTGAGTCTGATCTGTCGTTTCTGAGTCTGGTCTGTCGTTTCTGAGTCTGATCTGTCGTTTCTGAGTCTGATCTCGCTGTTTCTGAGTCTGATCTCGCTGTTCTGAGTCTGATCTCGCTGTTCTGAGTCTGATCTCGCTGTTCTGAGTCTGATCTCGCTGTTCTGAGTCTGATCTGTCGATTCTGAGTCTGATCTCGCTGTTCTGAGTCTGATCTCGCTGTTCTGAGTCTGATCTCGCGGTTCTGAGTCTGATCTCGCTGTTCTGAGTCTGATCTGTCGATTCTGAGTCTGATCTCGCTGTTCTGAGTCTGATCTCGCGGTCCTGAGTCTGATCTGGCGGTCCTGAGTCTGATCTGTCGATCCTAAATCTGATCTCGCGGCTCTGAGTCTGATCTCGCGGCTCTGAGTCTGATCTCGCGGCTCTGAGTCTGATCTCGCTGTTCTGAGTCTGATCTCGCTGTTCTGAGTCTGATCTCGCTGTTCTGAGTCTGATCTCGCTCTTTCTGAGTCTGATCTCGCTCTTTCTGAGTCTGATCTCGCTCTTTCTGAGTCTGATCTCGCTCTTTCTGAGTCTGATCTCGCTCTTTCTGAGTCTGATCTGTCGTTTCTGAGTCTGATCTCGCGGTTCTGAGTCTGATCTCGCGGCTCTGAGTCTGATCTCGCTGTTCTGAGTCTGATCTGTCGATTCTGAGTCTGATCTCGCTGTTCTGAGTCTGATCTGTCAATTCTGAGTCTGATCTCGCTGTTCTGAGTCTGATCTGTCGATTCTGAGTCTGATCTCGCTGTTCTGAGTCTGATCTGTCGATTCTGAGTCTGATCTCGCTGTTCTGAGTCTGATCTCGCTGTTCTGAGTCTGATCTCGCTGTTCTGAGTCTGATCTCGCTGTTCTGAGTCTGATCTGTCGATTCTGAGTCTGATCTCGCTGTTCTGAGTCTGATCTCGCTGTTCTGAGTCTGATCTCGCGGTTCTGAGTCTGATCTCGCTGTTCTGAGTCTGATCTCGCTGTTCTGAGTCTGATCTCGCGGTTCTGAGTCTGATCTCGCGGTTCTGAGTCTGATCTCGCGGTTCTGAGTCTGATCTCGCGGTTCTGAGTCTGATCTGTCGATCCTAAATCTGATCTCGCGGCTCTGAGTCTGATCTCGCGGCTCTGAGTCTGATCTCGCTGTTCTGAGTCTGATCTGTCGATTCTGAGTCTGATCTCGCTGTTCTGAGTCTGATCTCGCGGTTCTGAGTCTGATCTGTCGATTCTGAGTCTGATCTCGCTGTTCTGAGTCTGATCTGTCGATTCTGAGTCTGATCTCGCTGTTTTGAGTCTGATCTGTCGATTCTGAGTCTGATCTCGCTGTTCTGAGTCTGATCTGTCGATTCTGAGTCTGATCTCACTGTTCTGAGTCTGATCTCGCTGTTCTGAGTCTGATCTCGCTGTTCTGAGTCTGATCTCGCGGCTCTGAGTCTGATCTCGCTGTTCTGAGTCTGATCTGTCGATTCTGAGTCTGATCTCGCTGTTTTGAGTCTGATCTGTCGATTCTGAGTCTGATCTCGCTGTTCTGAGTCTGATCTGTCGATTCTGAGTCTGATCTCACTGTTCTGAGTCTGATCTCGCTGTTCTGAGTCTGATCTCGCTGTTCTGAGTCTGATCTGTCGATTCTGAGTCTGATCTCACTGTTCTGAGTCTGATCTCGCTGTTCTGAGTCTGATCTCGCTGTTCTGAGTCTGATCTCGCTGTTCTGAGTCTGATCTCGCTGTTCTGAGTCTGATCTTGCGATCCTGATTATGATCTCGCGATTCTCAGTCTGAATTTCTTTAATATGTGGTGGAAACAAGCTTACATATAAAGTGTTCTCTGTCTTTAAAATAAATAGCTCTTAATTTGATGTTTTGTATCTGATCCGATGTCATTCATGCATTAGGTCTGGCTAAAGTGTCCAATCTTTTGTGACTGATGTTTAAACACAGAGTCCCATCACAGATATATGTTAACTTTGCCAAGCCATCTCTCACTGGCCTCTGTGTCCCTTCATGTCATCGTAGGTGATTAATATCTGGCCTTGTGTGGTCACCATTGTGGCCACACATTGCTAATCTCTGTCGTCCGTGTAAGTGTTGTCCTTGTCAAATATAAGTGGACTTAAGTCGATCCAAGTGATGTGCACTAAATGCTGCTTTCTACATTACAGGCTACATGTGAACGAGGCTTCGCCGCCATGGAAGAGTCTCACCAGAAGGTAATAGATGAGCTGCAGAAAAAGCACCAGCGGGAACTGGAGAAACTGCAGGAGGACAAGGAGAGGCTTCTGGCAGAAGAGACCGCGGCCACGATATCAGGTTAGTTCGGATAAAACGGGACCGGACGTGTCGGTCTATTCCAAACGGACCCTGAGAACTTAGTACCATAGTATCCAACATTATAAAAAAAATTAAATGAATGGGATTAGTGTACAAACGACATTAAACGAACCCTACTGTGTAAAAGTTTTAATGTTTTTAGTAGAAGTCTCTTATGCTCACCATGACTGCATTTATCTTATTAAAAATACAGTAAAAACTGTGAAATATTACTCCAGTGTAAAACCGTTTTCTATGTGAATTTATGCCTCCTTCACATGTTATTGAATTTATCGTAAATGTGAGTTTTCGAGGTAAAAATTGCACATGACCGCCCTCTGGTGTCGTGTTTACCACTGGGAAGTTCAGAAATAATTTTGATACCCAAGTTCCCGAGATGGGCGTGGCATAACCGTTAAAAATGGCGGATAGGAGACGAATTTCTGCTGTGGCAGGTGTTTTATTAGTTTTTTTCTGCAACAATTTCATTGTCTTGTCGTTAAAGTAGTACATATATACATAAATTAATAATCATTTGAAGCATATTGTGTATTTTAAACACATCGAAAATCGCATCTAGTTGACCATCATTCCAGAATAGTGAGCCAGCTGACTATCTAGATAGTGTGGTAAAGCAACTATACAACAGGATCATGTATGGCTGAAAACGATTGCCATTTGAGTCCTTAAGCAGCCTTTATTGTCTACATTATGCCTTTATTGTGAATGTGATTATAAACAATATGCTTTCGTGTTGTGCTGCTAGTGTTTGCCAGTGATTATGATTTTCTGGGACCGGGAAATGACTCAAATGGTTATAGTGTTAAAATAAAAAATGTCAAAGACGCACAAAAGTATGAACCTGGCGTATTCTTTCCGATAACAAAGCGCCTGAACACAACAAGCTTGTGATCACGACTTCTGAAGTGGGAAGTAGGAAAGGTCCGATAGCACGTGAAGGCGGCAATAGAGTAAAGTAGTTTATGTCAGGCGTCCCCAAACTCGGTCCTGGAGGGCCGCTGTCCTGCAGAGTTTAGCTTCAACCCCAATCAAACACACCTGAACCAGCTAATCAATGCCTTTATAGGACCTAGTTAGACATTGATCAGCTAGTTCAGGTGTGTTTATAGGACCTAGTTAGACATTGATCAGCTGGTTCAGGTGTGTTTATAGGACCTAGTTAGACATTGATCAGCTGGTTCAGGTGTGTTTATAGGACCTAGTTAGACATTGATCAGCTGGTTCAGGTGTGTTTATAGGACCTAGTTAGACATTGATCAGCTGGTTCAGGTGTCTTTATAGGACCTAGTTAGACATTGATCAGCTGGTTCAGGTGTGTTTATAGGACCTAGTTAGACATTGATCAGCTGGTTCAGGTGTCTTTATAGGACCTAGTTAGACATTGATCAGCTGGTTCAGGTGTGTTTGATTGGGGTTGAAGCTGAACTCTGCAGGACAGCGGCCCTCCAGGACCGAGTCTGGGGACCCCTGAATTGATCATCATTCAGAGGTGCAAAATTTGTCACCTTTCAGCAAAATCTGCCATTTTCCAATCAAAAATAGGTCGTTATTGTGATTTGTTGCTTTGCTTCATGGTCACGAAAGCTTTTCATTTGTGTGCGTTTGTAAGCATTGTGGTGTAAAAACAAGTAATTAAGCCTTTGAATGACAGTCAGCAGCGAAAGACCGCAGTCAGAGACACACACATCCGTTATATTTGCTTTATTGCCCTTGATCAGTTACATACACACACACACACGCACACACACACACACACAGACGTATGTGTCAAAATATATACACACAAGAAGCGGGCCCTCCTGTTTGCTAACCATCAGAAAAAATAGGGTTTAACTTATGAGGCGGTGTACAAAGTATCCCATATTGATGCATTTGTAAACAGTGGGATCTTCAGTTTTTAGTTTTGAGTGTTAATAAAGAAGCTAAGATGATTTCCAACACATATTTTATCAGGTTGTTGTCGTCTTGTTTTTGTCTTACGTATTCAGCTCCCACATCTATTGAATCCTTTTTTGTGTTTTATATAGGGTTGTTTTGCCCCGCATTAAACACAAAAAATCTTTTTACCTCTTACCTGTTAGAGTCAGTTTTCAGGCAGATGCAAAGATACTTAGTGTCTAGAAAAGTAAATATATAAAAAATACAATAAAAACCTCAATATTCAAACGCAATATTCTCACCTTTTTAACCCCTTACTCGTTTGCATCCCAGTTTATTCAACACTGATAATAATCATAAATATGTGTTGATGTATGAGAATGATTAGTGAAGGATCGTGTGACTCTGAAGACTGGAGTAATGAGGATAAATTCAGCTTTGATCACTGGAATAAATCACACTTTACTATATATTCACACAGAGAGCAGATGATTTACACTGGAGGAATATTACACTGTTAATATTTTATTTATGTTCAGATAAAAGCAGCCTCAGTGAGACATTTATTAGTTATCTTAGTTGCAATAATTATTGTCCTTATTTAATATCAGTGCATCTCTAGAAATCTATATAATTTATAAATGCATTTGTGGTGAGCATAAGAGACTTATTTTAAAAAACCTTAAAATTACAATATTTTGAACAGCAGTGTAAATATGTTCCTCATGGATGCTGGTATAAAATGTATTTTTGGTGCCAATATCTGATTTTAAGACGTGCATTGTTTGTATCTGATCAGCCATCGAAGCGATGAAGAACGCACATCGGACGGAGCTGGAGCGGGAGTTGGAGAAAGTGCGCAAGGCCAACAACAACACTGAAAATGCAGACATTGAGGAAATCCGCAAACAGCACGAGTCAGTGCCTTTATTCTGGGAAAAACCTGTCTGTCTCTTCAGATTTTATTGCATTTGAGTATGAAAAGCGTGAACAAACATGGGCGTCGGAACCATTGTGTGTGTGTGTGTGTGTGTGACAAGACCCACTCTTTACAACCAATGATATTGGACCCACTCACTTTTATTGTTTTATTGTCTCTAATTCAGCACACATCTGTTTACCTACACCTAACCGAGAAACACTTATTATTAAACACGTTCGATGCTTTCTTTCTAATATTTTCTAAATGTTTATTGTTTTAAAAATGCCTTTCCGATGTGATATGTGATGGGAAAAGGGAGTAGAGTGAGTGTGGCAAATGGCGGATTCCAAACTCTGACCGATTTGCGTCAAAAATTGAATCCCCTACTCTATAGCCACAGTAAATAACTGTGATTTCTGTAATTTTGTCTGGCCCAGTCAATCGTTTAGTAAACGGCGGTATATTTGTATTAATGTAAATCAATCAATCCATCAATTTTATTTATATAGCGCTTCCGACGCCCATGTTAACGACATTATACTGATGCATTTCCTCTAATTTCGTTGTTAAATCTGCGGAAAGACTTTCTGCATTCTCTACCTACTGCATTAATTGGAGTGGATAAAGGGTTTAAGTGCCCAAATCCTGACTGCATGACCGCTTCCATTGCCAAGTGTGTCCTGCAGCCAAGATGCCAAATCTGGTTTCTTTCTTCGTCGACATGCTCATAATCCGCCCTCGAGCACTTGGCTGTACTTCTGTCTAGACATCAAGGCTCTTTTATCTTTTATCGCTTTAAGGGAGAGTTCATCCAATAATGAGCCTGTGATGTTGATCTGCTGACCCCCAGGGCATCAACATGTAGGTGTGTGTGTTTCTTCAGGAGAACACAAATGAAGATTTTTAACTCAACCGTTGCTGTGTGTCGGTC
Source organism: Pseudorasbora parva (assembly GCF_024679245.1). Taxonomy (NCBI): domain Eukaryota; kingdom Metazoa; phylum Chordata; class Actinopteri; order Cypriniformes; family Gobionidae; genus Pseudorasbora; species Pseudorasbora parva. The sequence continues at coordinate 1,353,728 of NC_090192.1, forward strand.
ATATAATGATGTGAATGGGGAACAACTCTATGAGAGCAAAACAAACACATGCTTAGAGAACACACACACACACACCCTGCTGCTCGTGACGACACACTGATGTCTTAAGACACGAACCGATCGGTTTCTGTGTGAGAAACACAACAGTATTTATGTTATTTTTACCTCATATCAGACGAATCTCATCTAGTGTCCCCATCCGCTGTTACTTCTGTCTGATAAGGTCAAACTGGAGCGATCATAGATATATATATATATTCTAGATTCCTCATTAGTGTCTCCACGGATCTACTATGATCGCTCCAGTTTGACCTCACCAGACAGAAGTAACAGCGGATGGGGACACTAGATGAGATTCGTCTGATATGAGGTAAAAATAACATAAATGCTGTTGTGTTTCTCACAGAAACCGATCGGTTCGTATCTTAAGACATCAGTGTGTCGTCACGAGCAGCAGGGTGTGTGTGTGTGTGTTGTCTAAGCATGTTTGTTTTGCTCTCATAGAATTGTTCCCCATTCACATCATTATATGACCGACACACAGCAACGGTTGAGTTAAAAATCTTCATGTAGGTGTGTTTGTTTCTTCAGGAGAACACAAATGTTGAAGCCCTGGGGGTCAGCAGATCAACATCACAGGCTCATTTATGGGGGAACTATCCCTTTAAACTGTGCTTGTATTGTAGGGAGGAGCTGATGTCGTACCAGAGGGAGATCGAGGTGTTGTCGGAGCAGTATTCGCAAAAGTGCTTAGAAAACGCTCATCTGTCCCAAGCTCTGGAGGCCGAAAGGCAGGCGCTCAGACAGTGTCAGCGGGAGAACCAGGAGCTCAATGCGCACAACCAGGTGACCATGTACACCAATCAGGCATAACATTATGACAAGATAACACTGGTCATCTCTTCATCTCCTGTTAGTGGGTGGGATATATTAGGCAGCAAGTGAACATTTTGTCCTCAGAGTTGATGTGTGTGAAGCAGGAGAAATGGGCAAGCGTAAGGATTTGAGCGAGTTTGGCCAGATTGTGACGGCTAGACGACTGGGTCAGAGCATCTCCAAAACTGCAGCTCTTGTGGGCTGTTCCCGGTCTGCAGTGGTCAGTATCTATCAAAAGTGCTCCAAGGAAGGACCAGTGGAGAACCGGCCACAGGGTCATGGGCGGCCAAGGCTCATTGATGACCGTGGGGAGCGAAGGCTGGCCCGTGGGGTCCGATCAAACAGACGAGCTACTGGAGCTCAAACTGCTCCAGAAGTTAATGCTGGTTCTGATAGAAAGCTGTCAGAATACACAGAGCAGCTCAGTTTGTTGCGTATGGGGCAGCATAGCCGCTGACCAGTCAGGGTGACCTCTGACCCCGCCGAAAGCACCAACAGTGGCCCGTGAGCATCAGGACTGGACCACGGAGCAATGGAAGAAGGTGGCCTGGTCTGAGGAACACATGGCCCCAGGATGCACTATGGGAAGAAGGCGAGCCGGCGGAGGCAGTGTGATGCTTTGGCCAATGTTCTGCTGGGAAACCTTGGGTCCTCCATCCATGTGGATGTTACTTTGACACGCTCCACCTACCTAAGCATTGCTGAGACCATGTTCAGCCTTTCATGGAAACGGTATTCTGGTGGCTGTGGCTCTTCCAGCAGGATAATGCTCCTGACACAAAGCACAAATGCTTCAGGAATGGTTTGAGGAGCACAACGACCAGTTTGAGGCGTCGACTCGGCCTCCAGATTCCCCAGATCTCAATCCAATCGAGCATCTGTGGGATGAGCCGAACAAACAAGTCCGATCCATGGAGGTCCCACCTCGCAACTTACAGGACTTAAAGGATCTGCTGCTAACATCTTGGTGCCAGATACCACAGCACACCTTCAGGGGTCTAGAGGAGTCCATCAGAGATGTGTCAGGGGGACCAACACAATATTACACAGCACATTATGCCTGATCGGAGTAGAGTGTGTAAATCATGGTCATGTGGCATTTCTGTAGCTCAGCGCTTTGTTTTCTGTCACGCAGGAGCTAAACAATCGCCTGGCAGCCGAGATCACGAAGATGCGCTCGATGGCGAGTGAGGACGGCGGAGTCATGCAGGGGAAGGAGCTTTACGAGCTGGAGGTCTGGGCGTCCCGTTTTATATCTATATAGGGCTGTGCAATATATCGAAATATTGCAAATGTACATAATCGTAATATGCATAGCGCATACGCACACGACTGTTGCTTATGGGACTTGCCTGACGTTAAAACGAGTAATTAAACGCAATAATACAGGAAAAACTATAACTTGCAGTCTCGCGCTGTCACACACACACACACACACACACATACAGAGAGAGAAACGTGAACGATTTGTGACAAATGTTTGCTAAAAAAACTTTCAGAAGTTGTAGTGACGCTTTCCCAGAAAGAATGTGAAACAAATTGTTTCATTCTCAGTTTTTTAATTTTTTTAATATAATTTAAATAGATTTTGCGCACTTATGCAATATCTTTTTAAATAATGCCTTATTCGATATGCGATACGATATTGCTATATTGCATTTTTTTTCAATATCGCACAGCCCTAATTAATATATATATATATATATATAAGATATACATACCCACAGCTTTTCCCACAGCATCTCCCGTGGGAATGAATCCTCATATTCCTGCTTGTGTCCACAGGTGATGCTGAGGGTGAAAGAGTCAGAAGTGCAGTATCTGAAGCAGGAGATCAACTCTCTAAAGGACGAGCTGCAAACTGCCCAAAGAGTGAGTTATGCTTTATCCAAACATCTGCACATTACTATTCCATACAAAACAGTCCCTAAATAATAAAACACTTCAGATTTATGCATGCTTACAGCACACATTCATGTTTAAAGCAAGTGTGTGTAAGATTGTGGCCAAGACTGGTACTGCAGTCACTTTCAGATGACTGTAGAGCGGTGTCTCCCCCTCCCCCTCCTCCTGACTCGAGGTTGCCAGATTGGCTGCTGGATCAGCAGAACGTTTGTAGATCTGCAGATCTGGCAACCCCAAACACTACTGACTTTGTGATTGGTCGATAGATTAGAAGCTCCGCCCTCCACCTATCGACTAGAGTTTGTTGATTTTAATGCCAGATACAGTTTGTGACCAAAAATCTTTGTATTTTATTATTCATAAAACATTTATCTGTTTATTATTATATTATAATTTAATACTTTATAATAATAATAATTTATTTAATACTTTTTTATTTATTTTAATCTTGTTTATTTTGTTCAATTCAGGGTGTCCACTGGGTTTTTAAATTTAAGGCCATTAAAAGTGTTAAATGTGGTCTCAGAGGTTTTATTTTTTCAGACTATCAGGTGTCCTATTCTGATTGAAATTCTATCTATGTTCGCGTTAGTTCGTTTAAATATGGGCTTTAGTATATTATATATATTTAGTATATTTAGTATTGTATAGCACATAATCAAAGATCTTTCGTCTCTGGCTCAACGTAAGTTTGATGCTGACGTCATATTCAGCGGCCGTTCGGCATCATCTCAGACCACTGCGCGCTCAACAGAAGGGGCTGCATGGCTTACGGTTTATTTTAGACTTGCTTCAAGGCATATCTTCAACGACTGTCCTCATAAGAGCAATCTTAAATGATTTATATAAAGTCTAAAATGAACAAAAAGAGTTGTGAGAGAATGAGGCGCGATCCATAGACAGTGAGATCCGCGTGTCTGCTCTTAAAGGGACAGCAGCCAATAAAGCTTCCTGTCAGTAAAGTTAAAGAACAAACGGAGAAAATGACTCGCTGCTCTTGACTAAATAACTTTTGTCGCTTTAATAAGGATTAACTATTTAATTTATAGTTTATACAGTGCAGACCGCATAAAACTTTGATAACTGTTAAGACAGGAAGGGCAGGAGTAAACATGACATTTATTATGGGTTTATGTTAACATTGTTTTAAGTTTACTTAAATTAAAAACTGTTATATTTTTGAAGCCTAATAATAAATGTAAAATCAGTAGCTGTATTAATATCAGTAATACTGGCTTTTATTCATAAAAAGATGCCATTTAAACAAGTATTTAAAATATACTGTCTTTATGTTGTTTCTACATTAATTTGATTAACTGTGAAATTATTATAATAAAAAAATATATTAAAAACATACAAAAACATTTTTTTTTTTTTAATTGCGATTAATCATAGAAAAAATGTGTGATTAATCTAGTTAAAGTTTTTAATCGATTGATAGCACTAGTTTTTAGTAATATTTGGCTCAGGTTTTGTTGTTGGAAAAAAAAAACACTAAATAATTGAATTGCTGAATTACCAATTATTAATTGAAATCAGATGTGTGTGCAGTAATACTTCTCCTTCACCAACCTAACCGAGATGTATTTTACTGTGTCTGAATGATAACCTATAACAGAGTTCCTCCTGCTGTCGATTCTAAATCTATTCTGTTTTTGTATGTTATATATGTCAAAATCTGTGTGAATAATAGAAAGGTCTCTGATTAACACTTGCAATTCAGTGTCGTGATGGTTTTAAAACATATTCTGAAGGTAGTAAAAAAGGTATTAAAAAGTAGTAAATGTAACTTTTTTTATTGCTGTATATACCCTGCAATTATTTTGTTATATACATATATACACCAAATATCCAATAATAACCCCAAAAGACAGGACTTTTAATTTTAAAAAACACTTAATTTTATTATGTTATTTATGTCTTTAATCTGAATTTGACCGTGTATTTGCGTTCCCGATTCGTCATAGGATAAAAAATATGCAACGGATAAATACAAGGACATTTACACGGAGCTGAGCATCGTCCGGGCCAAAGCGGAGCGGGATCTGGGCCGCCTGCGGGAGCAGCTGCAGCTGGCCCATGATGCACTGGGGCAGCCGGCCCATGATGCACTGGGGCAGCCGACGCTGGAGGACGCGGAGCGCGCTGGTTACGGTACAGCCTCGCTTCATCTCGGACACTGAGGCCTGCGTTAGGACCATAGTGGGGTGAATTTATCTATAACTCATTCGTTTACATCATATAAAGCCTTAAAGTTCTGCATCATTAAGGGCGTGGTTACTTTGAGTGGCAGGTGGATAGCCATTTATCCGCCGACTATAGAGACAGAATGTATTTAGGCCACGCCCACACCGGGGGGAAACAATCCATTGCTCTCCATTGACTTTGTATTGCGTGAGGCGCCTCCTTGTCATTTCGGACTTATTACAAAAAAACAGCAATGTCTAAAAGCTGATATGTGACAAGGTGTGCAGAAAACAAGCTAAAGAACCCAGAACTACGTTTTTATAAGCTGCCGACCCTAAAAACCGAGCGTTTAAGGAGATAAAAGTGGACACAGGCAATAAGACGTGAAGCTTCAGCTGAAGAATGGGTCCGTTTTGGGATCCTGACTCTCAGTATGTCTCTGTGTGCGGTAAACATTTAGTCAAATATCCAAATGTCAGTTTTATATGTTATATTTCCTGTCTCTGATTACTTTCTCCTCCAGTGGGCGTAGCTCTCGGTGTAATATAGCATGACGCGCTCTGTCTCTATTGCCTGTATCCACTTTTCTGTCTTTAAATGCTGTTTTTTGGGGGTCAAAAGCTTATAAAAACTTAGTTATGTGTTTTAACAGCTTATAAAAACTTCTGTTTTTTTTGGTTCTGGGTTCTTTAGCTTGTTTTCTGCACACCTCGTCACATATCAGCTTTTAGACATTGCTCGTTTTTTGTAATAAGTCAGAAATGACAAGGAGGCGCCTCACGCAATAGAAAGTCAATGGAGACGGTTGGTTTGTTTTGGCTTTTAGATTAGGATGCGTGTCGCTTTGTCTTTATAGACTGTAAAAAAATATGGCTGTAGTGTCCGTGACGTCACCCATAGGCTTCTGAAACGCGTAAAGTAGAGGCAAGCTGGGCGTCGCCATTTTGGCAACGCATCATTCCCGGATAACAGAAAATGGGCAAAGCGGTGGGGTGTGGGCGGAGCTTAGGTAACGTGACGACTAACAGACAGATTACCCACCTGTCAATCAAAGTGGCCACGCCCTTAATTATGCAGAACTTTAAGGCTTTATATAACGTAAACGAATGAGTTATAAAAAAATTCACCCCCTTAGAGTCGTCATGAAGGGCAAAATTACAGAAGTATTTGTTTTCAAAGAGCGTTAAAGGGTTAGTTCAGCCAAAAATGAAATGTCTGTCCTTAACTCCTCTCCCTAATGTCGCTCCACACCCGTAAGACCTCCGTTCATCTTCACACACAGTTTAAGATATTTTATATTTAGTCCGAGAGCGTATGCAAGTGTATGCACACTATACTGTCCATGTCCAGAAAGAGAATAAAAACATCATCACAGTAGTCCATATGAGACATCAGTGGGTTAATTAGAGTCTCTTGAAGCATCCAAAATACATTTGGGTCCAAAAATAACAAAAACTACGACTTTATTCAGCATTGGCTTGTCTTCCGGGTTTGTGTTCAATCCTCAAATAAAGATTCAAACGGTTATGAATCAGCGAATCGATTCATGATTCGGATCGCGTGTCAAAATGCTGAAATCACGAGACATTGGCGATCCGAATCATGAATCGATTCACTGATTCATAACCGTTTGAATCTTTATTTGAGGATTGAACACAAACCCGGAAGAGAAGCCAATGCTGAATAAAGTCGTAGTTTTTGTTATTTTTGGACCCAAATGTATTTTGGATGCTTCAAGAGACTCTAATTAACCCACTGATGTCTCATATGGACTACTGTGATGATGTTTTTATTCCCTTTCTGGACATGGACAGTATAGTGTGCATACACTTGCATACGCTCTCGGACTAAATATAAAATATCTTAAACTGTGTGTGAAGATGAACGGAGGTCTGACGGGTGTGGAGCGACATTAGGGAGAGGAGTTAATGACAGACATTACATTTTTGGCTGAACTAACCCTTTAACATGAGGCTCAATGAGATTCTCTAGTGGCCAGTCGATGAATTGCAGTTTAAGTCACTTCCGTATGGGCAGAAACTGCTTGGTTT